>NC_090175.1:18899077-19203244 GCF_024679245.1 Pseudorasbora parva | reverse complement strand
CACCCAAAAATGAAAATCCTCTCATTAATTACTTACCCTAATGTTGTTTGACACCCGTAAGACCTCCGTTCATCTTCAGAACGCAAATGAAGATATTTTTGTTGAAATCCGAAGGCTTAGATAGGCCTTCATTGACACTAATGTCATTTCCTCTCTCAAGTACCATAAAAGACAGTGTACATTGTGGAATATGTACGTTTGGGGAAAATATGTTAGATTTTAGCCGCTGCGATCAACTTTCAATTTTCCTCATTATGGGAAGTGGAGCAGCATCAATCAGCCCAATTCTTTGGGTGTACTCATGACACAGCTCTGTGATCTGTTCCTCCCAGTCACCACTGACTTTAAAATTATGACCCAGATAAGGATAAGTTTTGCGGCGTTCATACAGTTGGATGGGTTTCTGCATTAATGTGAAGGCAGGGGGTTTATCAGACTTTGCTTGATACCATCTGTTTCCTCACTACGTCTTTCATAGAATGCAGCACATTTTCTATGTTTGATGTCTAAACCTGACCACCTTATGAACTCATCTGTGCAGAAGAGCATGTTGGAAATTACACTTTCATCTCTTGAAGCGATTTTCACATCATCCGCATAGCCTTGCACTGGGTTTGGGGATCGCACACCTGCTGGCACACAGTAGCACAACCACTTCATCCAGGAGTTAATCGCCAGTATGAAATTAATGGAGCTCCAGGGGCACCCTGTTTTGATGCCGGTTTTGAGTGGTATGGGTTTGATTAGGGCGCTGGATGCACATATGACTTTGATGTAAGAGTTATTATAAACATCTTTAATTACGTTTGCATACAGCTGTGGTAGTCTTATTTCGTCTAATGCGTGAAACATGACATCATGGGGCAGTGTGCCAAATATGTCTTGTAAATCCAAAAAGACTGAAGAACTTGGTTGATGAGTGTTTGAAGTAATCTATTCCCATTTTAAGACAGAAGACGTGTTCATTCATCCCCTGCCTGTTGATATAAGCTTTTTTATTTGGTGAAAGTGTTCCTGTCTTTATTAACCAAGGAAATGTTCATTACAGCATACATTTCATAAACACCTTATAGACTGTAGGTAGTATGAGATGTCTCTCCAGCTAGATGGGTCGTCAGCAATATTGTTTTTTGGGGGGATACGGTGGATCAGGGCCCTTTTCCTTGATTCTGGAACTGTACCATTTTCCAGACAGATGTTAAATATCTTGGTTAGAATTGGACACAATTCTGACCAAGATTTGGTCATTTTCGGTGTTTCATAAGTCACAGCATCAATTCTGCTTGCTTTGTTATTGGCGAGGTCATTAACCACTTTCTCCACTTAAGTGACAGTGAACAGTGAAGTGTTAAGTTGGCTAGATTGTACGGAAAATAATGATCCTGTCCATGGCGGTGCATTTAACACCCCTTCAAGCCTCTCTGACGCGGATTTAGAAGAGTAGTAGTTCTGCACAGATAGTATGTTATCCGTGCCGACTGGCGCATTTGGGTATGTACTGTTGTTGAGAATAATTTGGATTGCTATAGATTTCTTATTCTGCCATAAATATGCAAGTTTATCTTTGCCCACCTGCTTTTGCTGATGGCGCCCCCAGTGCTGGCTGAACAAAAAGTGCAACTCAGCCTCGATCCTGTCGGCGAGGGAATCCAAGGTCTGGGCCTCAGGAAGGCCTCCGCTGGCTCGCGGCATTCTTTTCAGTACACAGGTTGTGAACTTCATAAAAGGTAATCCATACTGCCTTCCATTTCGCCAGATGATTGTAAAAATTCCTTTCTTAAAGTAAACTTTATAAAACATGGATGGCTCTGATCCATTTTGTCGGCATTTATCCTTGAGGTGTTTTATTTTCAGGGTCTTTCTAAATGCTCTTTCCTGATTTTGGAATATATTATACTCATCCTGGCCTAGTGTTCTTACGGTGGTCAAAAAATCTGTGTAGTTTCCAGCTGCCGAGTGATTGGGCACAGGGTTGCAAATAGTCCAGCTTTGTTTGTAAATCCTGCCGGTACGGAGCGTGTCTTTAAACGTGCTCTTTATTGTTGTTATAAGGCACATTGTCAAAAGTAGTAGCCAAAAGTCAGCCATGTCAAAATACAGTTCCCTGTATTAACGCTGGTGATTACAACGGGTGTTGCTGTTGGACAATCATGCAGGTGTACTCCCTACACACACACACACACACACACACACACACACACACACACACACACACACACACACACACACACACACACACACACACACACACACACACACACACACACACACACACACACACACACACACACTCACACACCCTAGCACCATGCCTTTATCAGTAAATAGGAAAAGCCATTTTAAGGATAATTTTGTTTGTCCCAGATGTTTAACAAAACTAAAGTCATTTGTATTCTTTGCACGATGAAATTTAATTATCACAGAGGCTCAACAAGTAAAATATTACCCAAGTGTAAAATGCCACCATTGATAGAAATGCTAATGTGACACACCAGCAGAGGACGAACGTGCACAGGTATGTTGCTGGTGTAAAATTACACCCATGAAATGTAGATAAAGTTCTTTTAATATATTACATTTCCATGGTTTTCATTTTGATGCTGTATATTTGTGTGTGACAAGAGCGCTCACATCTTTTCAGTCTTTATATAAATGCTTGACTGTCATCCACTCGCTGAAACCAATAATTTTATTATTTAGTTTACTGTATTGAGAATGTGTTAACTGAAATTTATGAGATTAATCACAATTCATTTTTAATTGATTACAATTTAGCTGAATAATAAGAATATAGAATAATAATCTAGAAATAAATAACCTCCTCTGTATGATAATGAGTAGCTCAAACAAAATTAAAAAATATTTTTAAGATAATTTATTTGCTTAGGAATTAAATTGAGAAGAATAGTTGGTTTAGTTGGTTAAATATATATATGTAATTAGCATATAGTTAGCCAGTTTTGTCATTGCTAACTTACCACTTTTTTTAGTGTTTAAGTGTTTGTTAGCCTAGAAATCTAGACGCACCCTAGCGGCAGGAAATCTGATCTGCCGGGAGTGTCTTCTAGCAACTCTCAATTCACTTCTGAGCTGTAAATGCCAAACTTTGGTCGGGCCAATCACATTGTGTATAGAGTTGGTGGGCGGGGCTTAACATAATGACGGCCGAATTGCGTTTGCGTGCTTCTAGTAAACACAGAAACTGGCAAACGGCAGTCTTTTTTTAATCAGCTTTGACCACGACTCTGGAAGACTTGGAGAAAAGCTTTTCTCTGAGAAAAGAACAAAGAACGGCACTGAAGTCATTCTTAAAAAGGGAAGATGTGTTCTGAGTTTTGCCGACCGGATACGGCAAAAGTGTAATCTGTCAACTAGTTCTGCTACACCTTCATTGCTCTGGTTGGTTGTAGCGCTATCCAATTGCGCGTACGCCGTGCAGAGGGAGTTTGAAAGACAACCGTTTATCCCGCCCCTCGGATTGAGCCCTGTCTATGGTGAGTTTCCAGACCAAACATCTTGATGTGGGTCTGGCTTGTCAGGGTAAGTGTTTGTGTCTGCCTAATGAATAAATGGGAATGCAGTGTAAATAGAACTTGTATATGTGGAATGTAGTAGATAACTGGTAGTGTGTATTGGTGTTTATTGTGGTTGAAACAATTACAATCCCTTTCAACCCACACCACTGAGCATGAAACGGCAATTAGCTATAATGCTGTTAGATTAGTAGTTTTGAGCTAATAACTCTCTAATAACCACTATTGTACCAGATACTAGGTGATGGGCTCACAGGATAACCATGTTTTTTTTTTCTTTGTTAACATTTTTTTGTCCTGTGGATTCATTATTGTACTTTAAAACAACATGAACAGTGCAAACATGAAAAGCCTCAAATATGTTTGAGAGCTAATACCGTGTACCATTAAAAGCTGAGAGAGAGAGAGAGAGAGAGAGAGAGAGAGAGAGAGAGAGAGAGAGAGAGAGAGAGAGAGAGAGAGAGCATGAATCAGACACACAGTCAGACAAATTGCAAAAGTACCTATAAAAGATGGCCTATTTGTTTTCTTAGAGAATAATTAAGTGTTAAATCCTCTGGCCAAATTAAATGCTTTTCTCTAGACTACATAGCAATACACGGCCTCTGGAATTTTGCGAGTCCATGCTGGAGTTCTCTTCTGCCGACTCTGTGCTTATAGTGAAGGAGGAGGGAGAAAGAAAGAGAGGATAGAGAAATAGTGGGGTGTTCATTTCTCTGTAGTCTGTCCGAGGAGGAGAGATGAAAGGCACAGAGTGATACAGAGGGGGAGGGGAGGAGTGTATATCTTATTATGCAACACCTTCTTTGGGCTTTTGCAACTGATTGGCAAGGCGTTCTCATTTGTATTTATTTGATTAAAGCGATGCATAATTCATTCCCCAAACAGGAAAAAACACATGCCTCCGGCAAGCCATTCACACACTTCCTGATCTCCGTGCTGCTCTTTGAATCTCACAGGAATGGCGCTGGAGATTTTTTTGATCCAGCGTGTGCTGAGTGTTTATGCGGGTTCATGCGCTCGACTCCTGTGGGGTTTATTTATTTATTTTGAGAAATAACAGACTTCTTAGACATTGTGTGGCACTACTGTGGAATGATTTCAAAATGCTGAGGAAGGTGTTCTCATGGCTCTGTAGAGGTTAATGTAGGCTCCAGGGTGTGGCGGTAACATTGTCTTTTTCCACTTGACCATCTCCACAGCAGCTCAAGGGAACTGTTCAGTAACTGAAGGGGAGAAGAGCCGAGCCATATGGTTGTGTTTTGTGAGGGGGAAAATGTTGACAGCAAAGAAATCTTTTCAACCGAAAGCAATTTCTCATTGTTTTAGTACCTGTAAAGGTGCACCAAACATCTCCGGCCTCATTGTATAAAAAATCATTCTGCCATTCCTTTTACATTTCTGACATTTTAGTAAGTTTTAGGGGAATGTTGTAATATTGCAACATTAGGCCTGTTGGGTAGCGGATTTCAGTGATTTCACTCACTGTCTGAACAAATACATAGAACATCTGGGTTCATTTGCAGGGTGTAATGATTATATTAGTAGCGTACATATACACTCATAATCACACAACTTGGACATGTCATGAAAAAAAATATGTTTAGATTTTATTCACAAAACCTGATGAACTGAATCGTTGCCGTTTATTAACTATGTTCATATAGCCATATTCGGTTATGATAGCCTTAAAGGCGGCTCTTGTCCTCCGAGAAACAGTGGCAGACATTGCACTTTCTACAAAATGTGTTGGTGTAGTAGCCTTTAACACAGTGTCTGCAGCGTCCTCTTTTTTGTGCATGTTTTTTGTCCTCTATCTTCTGACACAACTTTCGGAAATACTCCCGTTGTGTATGAAGGTAAACAGTATAATTAGTGATATCCTGACCTGAAAAAATTCAGTGTTAGGACTGATGAAATCCTTTATCAGCCAGCGATACCTATCACAGGGCATGGTCTGTGTTCTTGGATGACTTTATTTTGTAGGAATGATGTCCACACAATCATCAGATGGGTGGTCACTGGGTTGTTATTTTACTTTCCAGTTCACAGGCATATCCACTTTTATCTTCATCACTTCAGAATCCATTCAAAATCACTGTTCCAATTTTGAATGCCATCAGTGACTTCATACACTTTGGTAGATAGTACAGTTGATTCCTGGCTGGTGGCATTCTGAAAAAAACAAAAAAAAACAAAAACGTAATTTTCAATATCCCAATGATATACATTGTAAAGAATTAACACATTCCAAAGAATTCACACACTACTGTCTGGCTAATTTATTGTACTATCATTATAATAGCATTTATATCCCCCACTTTCTAGAACATTATCACCCGTCCCTCATCCAGCAAGCAGATATTTGGCCAAACGAGCAACGCCCAGAAAAGAAAACAGGATTAGTTAAGTGTACTATAAAAATCATAAGATGTAGATAGTTTCAAATATTGCTACACAAATACTTTCAAATTCTCAAAGAAATAATATTCCTTAATTCAAATTAAACTTAACATTTAATAATAATACAACTTTGATTAAAAGTCAAAATTGTAACAACGTTTTGAATGATCAAAAACATTGTTTCTATTAGAATTTATTTCACATGAAACATGTGAGAAGTGAGATTCATTCATGCCCTTTCATCCAGTGTTGTAAGATTACAACATTGACTTTCCAAGCTAAAAATCTAAGCATTCTACTGTACCTTGATACATAAAAAATATTTAGGCATTTTACTTACTTCATTACTTGGCATTGTGGATTTATCCAGTCCAGTATGATTATATGCAGTCCAGTATGATTATATTATAGTTCTTCATGACCAGGAAAAGGCCTATTCACAAAATATTCCATCTAATAGCAATGCAAGGCTGAACAATAGGACCCATTAGTTGTGTAAATGTGGTCTTGAAGAAAAAACCTCTGCAGGTTTATTTTAGTAGAGCTAAACTTGATGTTGTAATGTAGGCCTTACAGGGTTAACCTAATTTTGTTCCTGTTTTTTTAAAACCATGTCTTGCTAGAGTTCATACTAGAAACTCTTAAGCTCCAAAAATGAAGGACGATCATTTATAAGTGTAGAACTCATAGAAGACACTGTAGTCCGCTCCATGTACACAAGAGAAATGGTATGTTTGTGTGCCAGTGATAATTATATGCACATATCATTTCTTTATAATCCCATAGATGCGTACAATGTTTATCGGGAAATCATTTAAACAAGACTCAACCCACAAGAGAGAACATCTAGCCTATACAGTCTCTCGTGTGTATACAGAGAGAGAGAGAGAGAGAGAGAGAGAGAGAGAGAGAGAGAGAGAGAGAGAGAGAGAGAGAGAGAGAGAGAGAGAGAGAGAGAGAGTGTTGTTAAGCATTACAGCTGCAGATGCTATATGGCTCCTGATAAACTGATAGTTTTGTTTGCACTACACCTATTTCTCTGCTGGATGGCAGCAAGGAGCAAGTTCAGCCCTAAACATGCATCCCATCTTCATTTAAATGCAGGTTAGTGATCTGTAGCAAAGAGAAAGTCGACTTTTTTTCTGCCCTTACTCTCTCTCTCTCTCTCTCTCTCTCTCTCTCTCTCTCTCTCTCTCTCTCTCTCTCTCTCTCTCTCTCTCTCTCTCTCTCTCTCTCTCTCTCTCTCTCTCTCTCTCTCTCGCTCTCCCTCTCTCGAGCTAGAAGCTTGGCTCATATAACATCAGATTTAAAACTGAAATGGCAGATCTGACTATGCGTACAAGAGGGGCCAGAAATGTTTTTGGTCTAAAATACTTTTAACATTCTTTTCACATGGCTGCTCGTCGCTAAGGACATCTAGAGCTAGTAGGGTCTCGGCAGCATTGTGTTGCATAGGCGTATAAAAGCGTGTACGACGGCGGGTAGCGCAGCTTTTCAACCACCACTAAAGCTGAGCACATCAAAGCAAAGCTGGGAAATCAGAGGAATCCCTGCATCAGTTCAGATAAGAGCTAAGTTCCATTTAGTGGCTTAGCCACATAGGGGGAACGGCCTCTCTTTTTCTCATCTCATAGCTGTTAGACTAGCCGGCTTATCTGTCTCCCTGCAATGTGCCTTGGTTTATTCAGGGTGCCATTTACCTGCCTTTCTCACGGCTACTTTTGTGTTTGCCACAGCTACCTTTGTACTTCCAGTTTGCCATTTTCTAAATGGATGTATAAAGGTCCTCAATTGGCCAATTGTACATGCACACACTCACAGATCAAAGCTCTCAATGAGTTTTCATGTGTAATGTTGCATGGAGGGTTGCTGTTAGCAGGAAGGGTGAATGCTAATTGACATCCTTAATTGCTTTATTGAAAGTCAGTTCCACTTTTTGGAGAAAGTGCCTCTGACAAGCCTCTCTTGATTATTCAGTGATCATAAGGTCGATGTATTGAAGTAACTTGCACCATCACAAATGCGTTATGACTAAGCTTCAGTGCCGAAAGTGTCTCTACATTTTAGTAGTTTCGAGTAGCAGTCTTAACGTTGACCTTGCAGCTTAAATCGGTAGTTACCCTCAGGTTCTCATTAGTTTATATTGTTCAATTCCATCCGACTTGTCACACTCTTTCGCTGGGCTAGCAATCATGCATCCTCGATACGTGATACAAAAAAAACTACACTTCATTTTCAACTCCGCCTCAGCTTTAAGAGACGATGAGCACGGCTGAAAAATGAGACGCACAATGGCTCGTTTGTCTGCTACCTTGGACTGTTTGTGCAATATGTCATCCCCTCCTTTCTTTTATACCGAACGGTGTTAGTGTGAAGGCACTCATAATGTTTCTCATGACAGATCAAATGGAAAGTGACAGTGGGAAGTTATGTATAGCCACAGGGACACCATTACACATGGTAAAATATGATCTGAGCTTTGCGCCGTGTCTGCGTAGTGTACAAAGTGTGGCTTTTAATACGCACTTCTAAGTGTCATTAGGGTTTTGTGTTGCTCACCGTCTGTTTGCAATGAGTGGCGCACTCATTAGAACCCTGCTTTTGCATAGAAACGGTAATCAGTTTTGCTCTGTGTGCAGCTAGGAGTCTTGTTCTGCGTATTTTATGCAGTAGCAGGAGGCAGTGTCTATTCAAAAGTGTATGATGTGATTTAAAGGTGTCATTAACATGAAATTTAATTCGCGGTCAACTTATGAGGTTCGCATGTGTTTTACATTCAAAAACATCATAACTAATATGTAATAGGCTATTTTCTACACTGATCTTAAGGCTCTCTCAAGAAACGCTGGGTTTTGATGACAATTTTGATTCACAAGTTGAATGACGCGATCGGTCACGAGACACGAGAGCCAATGGCATTTTACAATCAAAGCTGACGTAATGACGCAATTGGTCATGCGACACACGAAAGCCAATGCTGTCAAAGCTGACTTGACGTTTCTTCCGGTGGCAATATTTGAAATTTATTATTAATCTTTGGCGGATGGATTCAACGTTCTGATCGCTTTTGGGGATTTTCTTCACACAAATCAATCGTTTGGCCCCGGAACACTTGGGATATTAGGACTTTCTGAATAAATTATGCATGCAGTGGTATCTGCCTGTTATATCCTGTTTTTTATAATACACAAATGGGTAGGTTTAGGGAAGGGATTGAGTTAAGTGTTCAAAATGTGTCTGAATATGTGTGTGTGTCCACAAGGTAAATGGATTTATAAACATACTAAATTGCTTTTTTGAAAATGTAAAAATGCAGAATGTTTCTTGTGATGGGTAGGTTTAGGGGCTGTGTGTCAGCGTGTGTGTGTGTGTGTGATGGGTAGGTTTAGGGGTAGGGGGATAGAATGTAACATGGCGATGATAAACACGGCGTTGAAAAAACATGACGTTGAAATGCGATTATGCGTCTTGATAGCACGCCAAAATGGCTTACGAATTGGCGTGTCATACATACGGCATTTCATGAGATCAGTCTGGGAATGGAGAAAAAATATTACCACTTAGCACCTCCGGTGGACGTTTCACCCAAAAAGTGCAGGTAAACGTACCTGGAGGTACATATTTGGGGTGTTGCAAAAATGTAGGCAGAGTCGCGTATTTCCAATGAGCCTGGGTTGCTTTCGAAGCACATAGAGAAGCTACCGGGGGCCGACACAGGACAAAAATGTTGTTGTCGGAGAGAGCAGAGAGTGACTATCGCTCTTGGGAGAATTTTGTCCATTTAATGCTAACTTCTTTACATGTGTTTTGATTCAGTACTCTTTCAGAAGATGTGTCATGGCAAATAAGAGTGAAAACACAGAAAATTCAGTGTTCGGTGAGGAAGCATTTTCTCACAAATAACAGAAAATTATGTTTAGTATGAGTTAATATACCAGGGACTTTTCTGTGTATGGAGCATAATTTTTATTTTTATTTTAAGTCAGCTGCAGCCTTTTATTGGCTTGGTTTCTACATCAACCTCCCCCGAAAATTGTTGCCAGTGATTTTATTCAATAAAAGTGCATCCTGGAATAACAATTCTGTCTATTATAAAACCATTCCGATGATGGAGAATTATGTGAGAATAACTCTATTCCATAGAGTGGAATCCTAAATATTCTCAAGGCAGTAACTGGACCATTTATTATCATTACATGATTTAAAATATAAACGAAAAACTACCGTACTGAGGGAGGAATGAAACTAATTTGAAAATGAAATAAATAATAAAAATAAATAACAGCATACCGCTTTATTTCATGCAGGACTCCAGGCAATACCTTCTCTCAAAAGAGCTGAATCCCATGTGAAGTACTGCAGATGCTTTAAAGTGCCATCTGTGACAACCGCTACTGGCTGTTCCAGAGTTTGTGCGAGAACAAACACCTTCAAACAATAAAGGTTTATGTAACCACCTACTGTAAATGTTCTCGAAGCATGTTCTTTGAATTCATATACCGTTTCTGCAATTACCAACTGACTTAATATCTGCTTGAATCCAGCGTGTGAGTAGATGCTTGCACATATTAATGTTTAATGAAGCCTTTAATATTACACCTTAAGTTATATATTGGTGCTTTTGATCTCCCTTCAAGGACTTTGTGCAGCAGATGCTATTCAGAGAACAATATGTATTCACGTGTCTACATTTGACTAGTTCCAGTGAGCAAAAGTGGGCCGGTAATTCTTCATGGCAGTTGAAAATCCTTAGATCTTTTTTCCATCTGGAACATATAGTATTATGGGGATGTTATCAATGAAATTTTGCTTGATTTTTTTTTTTTATTGAGTCAGGATTGTTCGGTCTACTTAAAACCCATACTACTAGATTTATTACAGTAATAATTACAACAAATTACTTTGATTTCATGGTAGAGTAACAGAAGAGAAAAGAAAAAGCAGTAGACATGAAAAGAAAATTTTGAATTGCCTCAAGCTCTCAGACATGCTGCATGTGAATCCACCTGACCTTTGACCCAGAGCAATGGTGTGTACTGTATACAAGGGACGATATTTTTGAAGTAGAGGAAAGTTTTGTGCAGCACAGTGTTTCTCCAGTATCTTTCTAAAGTTTTTTAATGTATCAATGATATGACAGACTGTCATTGCAGCATATTGCTGGCTCAGGTTAAAGAATAGCGAAGACCGCTTCTAATACCCGTAGCTTTTGTTAAATCCATGTTTTAATTAATACAGGCTTAGGAGAGATGATTCATTCTGCCAGTTATTAAGAAATACTTTCAGGCTTTTAATGCTTAATTTCCCCTTCCTCAATTTATCCTTATCAGTGGTATATGAATTTTAACTTGACCAAGAAGGATCAAATTCTGTAGAATTAGGTAGAACCTGAATGCAGCGTTTAACACTAACCATTTATAATAATGCAGATATATGCCTCCTTTATACTGTATATCATTAATTATATAAGCGCCGAGGAAGACTGTATTAATAAACATTGCCAGCCACCACCAGTGGCTAATTTTCACAATAGTATGGCCCCCAGACTATTCTCTTTGTGTTTTTATTTTTTATTTTTTTATTTAAAGAACACGTTACTAATATGCACCTATAGGATGGTACACAGCACATGTACACTCTGCTTATTACAGACATAATTTTTAAATATGTTAATAAAACTGTGTTAATAAAACATAATTAGAAGAATAGGGACAACCCCAATAGACCATGTGCTGGCACGCCTACCATCTTTCTCATTGTTAAAATTGCAAAAGTGGATTTGGACATACCCTAAGTGCATTTGCTGTGCACAATAGACTATGCGCTTAGATCTTTAATAATAGGGCCCTACGTCTGGAATCGATTCAGTAAGATTAGCAAAACACAGATAGGATAGATTTAAGATGCTTCTGCTTGCTTAAGAGATCACTTGTTTCTGCTTCTTCTTTGGGTGTGTTTTATTCTGGAGATACTGTACTTGTTCATGAGATGGGTAATAGCACCCCCTAGCGTACTACACTGAAAACACAGAACATAATCAACATAATCAGTAATCAATCTCTTGTTTTTGTATGTGTTCATCATTTATTTATATGACAGGCTGGCCAGAAATGTTTCATTGTGTAATCACAAATAAATCAATTGACTCCAAGCACAAATTTCTGTAAATCTTAAACCAATAATAGCCTTAAGATCCTTTTATTTCCAGGTTTAAATGCATTTCTTCATTTGGTTATGCAACAGTTGAGTATCTGAAACTACACAGAACAGGCTGTTATGTCACTACTATCAGCAATAAACCTCTCTTTAGCACAACTGAAAGGATCCATTGACAGCTATGAAGAAGCTTTGGGCAATACTCAACAAAAAACCTCACCCTTCTCACATGCTCCAAGCTAAATCAATATGATCTTTAATGAAGTGAAAAGGAAAGATTTAAACACACAGGAATGCAAAAAAAGAACAAGACTATACCTCTAAGTCGCCTGCTTAAATATTTTTTCATTTTCATAAAATCATAATACACACTTTAAAATGTTTAATTAGCAACAAATCTATAATTTATTTTTATTTTGTTCCACTCTAATATTGATAGATGCAATTATTTGCAATTAATTGATTAAGTTAATCACCATATCATACTTAATTCAACACAAGTGTTAGTCTTGTAAAGTCAGGGGTTGGTACATTGTGACCATGTTTACTGTTTTATTGAGGTGTCGCCTTTGCTGCAGTTTATTTTGCCTCTCTTGCCATAGCCCTCCCTCCCTTTCTCTCTCCATCTCTCCTCTCTTATTCTGACTCTGAGTTCCTTGCTGAGACATTTTGTTATTCTTTAGCACGAATCACAGCCACACCTCCCCTTTCTTCTAGCTTTCTCTCTCATCATCTCCACATTGTCAACCTTTTATCTCCCTACCGAGAGAGGAGCAATCAATGATATGAACATTTTGTAACCGCTGGCAAGAAATTATACATCCAACTGTACTGCACCCTGAGCTTTGCAGTGTGTGTTTTGTTTATGTTTTAGTGATGTGGAGTCAGAGAATAGTTTTGATAAGACCAAAGAGTTAACATAGCCCACAAGGCCTAACATACCTGGAGTGCAGAAAAAAAAGGTCTGGGAAAATTATGTTATCTGTGATTAATGTTTGCTGACTAACACTGAATTAATTGTATTTTTCACTGAATTAATATTTTTTTCTCAGGCGACGATTGTTTTTATTATTGTTTGTTTCTTCTTTTTTTCACTTAATCCCTAGCATTATTTTTTCGTATTTTGAGATATGATAGGTTGCCACCTGTGCAATAAATCCATTCACGTAGTTTGCTTACTACCAAATTTACATTTAACATTTACATTTAATCATTTAGCAGACGCTTTTATCCAAAGCGACTTACAAAAAAGGGTAGAGCAATAGAAGCAACAAAACAAACAAGGCCAACAACCTTTAGGAGCTGTAAGAAATCTCAATTAATTAGCACAGTACACAACTTTTTTTTATTTATTTATTTTTATTTTATTTTCATAGCCAGCTACAACAAATACTCACATACGGAAAATACAGAACACTGGATTTTGATAGCTATGATAACAACCCATTAGGACTAAGGCTGATGCCCCAACTGTTGTCGTTAATGCGGATTCAGTGGCCCAATGGGTTGGTTTTGTATGGCATTCTAGCTAAACGCGCAGCAATAGCCATCGACAGCAAAAACTCACGTACGCAAAATACAGAACACTGGATTTTGGTAGCTATGATAACTATGTAACATACCCGCCTGAAGGCACAAATCCGGATGAGAGACGTAGATATAATCAGTAAGTGCTATTCTGTATTGGTCAAGTGCAATAGGAAAAGTGCAATTGGAAAAGATGTGTCTTAAGATGTTTTTTTAAAAATGGCTACAGACTCGGCAGCACGAATTGAGATCGGCAGGTCATTCCACCAGGTGGGAACGGTCCAGGAAAATGTCCGTGAGAGCGATTTCATGCCTCTTTGGGATGGAACCACGAGGCGCCGCTCATTCGCAGAACGCAAGCTTCTGGAGGGAGTGTAAGTCTGAACAAGTGAGTTTAGGTATATTGATGCAGAGCCAGTGGTTGTTTTGTAGGCGAGAACTAGTGCCTTGAATTTGATGCGAGCAGCCATTGGCAACCAGTGCAGTTTGATGAAGAGAGGCGTAACATGCGTTCTCTTCGGCTCATTAAAGACCACTCTCGCCGCTGCATTCTGGATCAGCTGCAAGGGTTTGATAGTGCATGCTGGAAGCCCAGCCAGAAGAGCATTACAATAGTCCAGTCTGGAGAGAACAAGAGCATGAACCAGGAGTTGTGCAGCTTGTTCTGATAGGAAGGGTCTAATCTTTCTAATGTTGTATAAACATTAAATATTCCACGGTCAACTGTTCCACGGTATTATCCAAAGTGGAAGCAATTGAGAACAACAGCAACTCAGCCACAAAGTGGTAGGCCACATAAAATCACAGAGCGGGGTCATCTCATGCCGAGGCGCACAGTGCGCAGAAGTTGCCAACTTTCTACAGAGTCAATAACTAAGGTTTGGTGAAGGAAAAATTATTGTTTTTTCGTGGGTTAGGCTTGGCCCCTAGTTCCAGTGAAATTAACACTTAATGCTTTAGCATAGCAAGTAATTTTGGACTATTTCATGCTCCCAACTTTGGGAGAACAGTGTGGGAATGCCCCTTCTTGTTCCAAAACGACTGCGCACCAGGGCACAAAGAAAGGTCCATAAAGACATGGATGAGCGAGTTGAGGTTGGAGGAACTTGACTGACCTGCACAGAGTCCTGACCTCAACCAGACAGAACTCCTATGGGATGAATTAGAGTGGAGATTGCAAGCCAGGCCTTCTCGTCCAACATCAGTGCCTAACCTCACAAATGCGCTTCTAGAAGAATGGTCAAAAATTCCTATAAACACTCCTAACCCTTGTGGAAAGCCTTCGCAGAAGAGCTGAAGCTGTTATAGCTAAAAAAGGGTGGTCCAACTCCACATTAAACCCTTCAGATTAAGAATGGGATGCCATTAGATTTCATGTGCAAATAAAGGCAGGCGTCCCAAAACTTTTTGCAATATAATGTATTAGACATGTATTAATTGTAAACTGTCTTGCTATAGGGACAGGGATTCCTCATATAATTTGTGCATTATGTGAGCTAATACAATTTTAAAATCTATATTTTGTGTACAGTTATTTAATTGTCATTCATGTTTCGCGGACTCGCTCTCTTGTTTCTCTCGTTTCATTCTTGTTTCATGTTGATATTTTATGGTGATATTTTGTACTGTAATGGATAAAATAACAAACAGGTACGATTTTAAAACATTTTTAAAACAGGTTCTATTTTTGTTCAAGACTTGCTTGCTTTGGGGGGCATTAAATAATAGCGCAAATACAAGTAAATCAACTAGCACAAACCTTAGTAAATCACCTTGCATAATCCATTTAAATACTCTCCCATAAATTTTGCGTCTGAAAGGGAAACTCCTACAAATGCATAAGGTCAGCTGCAAAAATAACTGCACACACTTTTCAGCACTAATTTTTCACTATGTGTCTTTAGTAAATCTGGATAGAAGATGTATTTTCATAATTTTTTACAGCAAGGGGGGGGGGGGGGGGGGGGGGGTATGCGCTTGTGCAAGCTGTTAGTAAATCTGGCCCTTAGTCTACAAGTAACACAATAACCATCACACCCAGAAAGAAATTTTACCTTCTCGTTTATCCATATACCTGGCTAAAAGTAACCAACTTGTATTTGCAGTGCAGTGCTTAAGTGCTTCACTTAAGCCAAAATAACCGTTGTTGTTTTTGCCAAAATAACTTGCGAGATGTATGATATGCCACCATGTAAGCAAAGTCAACAGTGATTACAAGTTGTTTGTTTTCATTTCTTTGTCATTTCATTTTCATGATGACTATATTCTTGGGCTATGGTTAGACGTCTATTAAATTTTCACTGACAGCCCAAATTTTGCCCTGTTTTAGCCTAGATGTCAAGCTGTGTTTGGACTGCTATTAGACGTCTTTTAAAAACGCAAAATTGCTTGCTGGGTGTTTACATCACACAACACTGCACACAACGCCTCTGCACTTATTCCCAATTTCTTCAAACAAAGATGTCAGTCAATAAATGGGGAAAGACAGTACTGCTTATTTGAAAAAGTAACATAATTCAATTGTAATTTGTAAATTGTAATATTTTACTTTACTAGTTACTTGAAACAAGTAATCTGACTACATAACTCATTACTTAATATAATGAGTTACTTGTAATGTGTTACCCACCAAAACTGCAATTTACAACCATAAAAAAGTATTGCTCGGGATTTGATAAACTTTATTAAACAGGTCAGAATTTGAATCTCAGTTTTCAAGCATACTAAATTAAAAGCATACTAAATTTCCCCTGCTGAAGTCTCTCATTATTCTCATTCATCTCAATTAGGCAATATGCACCACTGAATCATTCACTTGGAAATCCTTGAATATCTATTAAGAAAGTAAAAAGTGAATTTTGATGTCATACTGACATCAAATATTCTCAAAAATAGTTAAAAAGTAATCACAGGTGTGTCTGTTTCTAGCCTTTTTTATATCAAATATTTAATCTGAGATGATTTGGATTAGCACAGTCTCTGAATGATAAGTGTGTAGCCTCCACAGGCCCTCTGCGTTCTCAAATAATAATGTGAGCACACAGAAGAAGTGGCATTGTTCGCCACATGACGTTGTATCGCCTAATGAAATTTAGAATCATCAGTTACGCATTATAATGGGTAATTTAGTTCACATTTAGCCTGCTATTTATAATAAGCAAAGCCTCGACAGGACATGTGGAGAGAGGATGAAATGGAGAATACGGGGGGCAGTGTGGGATAAACATTGCGGAACTAAAGGGATGCGTCCACTGAGGGCCACTGCGATCACTTATGACCCTCGTGGATGGGTGAGCGATTTGACGTGACAGTTTCAGGAGCTGGAAGTGCTCCCTCTTTGACTCTGTCAGTGGGATGTGTGGCACATGTTTTGATGATGTGTTATGATGTCATGTGTTTCATATTTCAGGATCAAGGTCAATTACCTGTTTAGATCATGAAATGAAAGGCAGCGGTGTTTCCGGGCATTTTCAAAAAGACGGATTTGATCACAGGCAGAAGAATCATGGCCATTCAAACATGCACTCTTTCATTTTTTACACAGCTTCAAAAATGTAAAAAGTGATTTGTAAATAAATATAGTCAGAATATGTAAATAAATAAACAAATAAATCAGTCTTTCTACTTTCTAATTTGATGTTTAATTCACACACGCACACACGCACACACACACACACACACACACACACACACACACACACGCACACGCACACACACACACACACACACACACACACACACACACACACACACACACCAATTAGGCATAACATTATAACCGGTAAAGGTAAAGTGAATAACACTGATTATCTCTTCATCACGGCACCTGTTAGTGGCAGGAATTTATTAGGCAACAAGTGAACATTTTGTCTTCAAAGTTGATGTGTTAGAAACAGGAGAAATTGATATGGGTAAGGATTTGAGAGAGTTTGACAAGGCCAGATTGTGATGGCTAGACGAGGTCAGATTATCTACAAAACTGCAGCTCTTGGGTGGTGTTCCTTGTCTGCATTGGTCAGTATCTATCAAAGTGGTCCAAGGAAGGAACAGTGGTGGACCAGCAACAGGGTCATGTGCCAAGGCTCACTGATGGATGAGGAGAGTGAAGGCTGGCCCGTGTGGTCCGTGCAAACAAACAAGCTACTGTAGCTCAAATTGCTCAAGAGGTTAATGCTGGTTCTGATAGATAGGTGTCAGAATGCACAGTGCAATACAGTGTGATTCGTATGGGGCTGTATAGCCGCAGGCCAGTCAAGGTGCCAATGCTGACTCCTGTCCATCACCGAAAGCAGCAACAGTAGACACGTGAGCATCAGAACTGGAACACAGAACAATGGAAAAAGGTGGCCTGGTCTGATGAATCATGTTTTATTTTACATCATGTGGATGGCTGGGTGCGTGTTCGTCACTTACCTGGGGAACACATGGCACCAGAATGCAATATGGGAAGACCATGTACACCCTTTCATGGAAACGGTATTCCCTGGCGGCTTTGGCCTCTTTCAGCAGGATAATGTTCCCTGCCACAAAGTAAAAATGGTTCAGGAAGGGTTTGAGGTGTTGACTTGGCTTCAACACCTACATCTGACTTCCACAGATCTCAATCTAATCGATGTCTTGGATGTTCTGAACAAACAAGTCTGATCCATGGAGGACCCACCTCGCAACTTACAGGACATAAAGGATCTGCTCCTAACATCTTGGTGCCAGAAATAACAGCACACCTTCAGGGTTCTAGTGGAGTCCATGCCTTGATGGGGCAGGGCTGTTTTGGCAGCAAAACACAAAATTAGGTTATAATGTTATGCTTGATTGGTGTATATTTATTTACTAACTTACTGTATTTATAGTGAAAGGTTTGAATGTTTTTGCTTGCATTAACTGATGAAAATATGCTCTTGACTGCTTTATTATTATGACACAAACACATGTCTAAACATATTTAAACCAAAAAGTCTGGAAAAAGGTTTTTGGTAATGTCCCTCATAGTAAGCATGGACTGCCTCTGGCGCATTTTCTAAAAATAAAGGCACATGACACCCCTATCACAGTTTTTCTGATCAATTGAGCGTCAGTGTCGAAAACAATGAAGATTGGACAGAAAAGGACAAAAATATAGCTTTCAAGTGAAGAAAACTCCTAATGAGCATATCAATTAAATTGATCACTGAGGAAATGATTCCCCCGAAACAGAGAGATGCTTTTGAGGTGAAAGTGATTATAGACTAACTAACTACCATAAATATTCTTCTCTTTGTTCACCGTGGCATTGGAAAATGTCCTCAGAAACTGAAAAGTTTCCTGAATGAAACACATGGATGGGATGCGGATATAACCCGTTTAACCGTTCTATTGATTTATTAGCTTGCACAGTACTGCAGGTACAACAAGTCAATAACTTCAAATCTAAAACACTTGAGTAAGTGAAATTACTGGAGCAGGATTACTGTCCAAGGGCCAGTGAGACCGGAAATAATATGTTTCACTAAATCGAGGCAACCAGGTACTCTAATCTGACCTGATGTGAATATATTGCAGTCACAATGCATTAAAAAGTGAGAATTAAAAAAAAAAAAGTATGGCATTATAAAACCAATATGTAGATTTCCCGTGACCAATCACTTAAATTCAGTGCGATACAGCTATTTGAGATGACTGGAATTTGTGAACTTGGCCTGTGCGACAGTTTACTTAAAATATATATTTACTTATTTATTATTATTATTTTTTGTTTAATAAGAGATAATTTGCAATAACTAATATGAAGAGTACATTTACAACATACATTTATAGCATGACCAATTTGTTGGTAAAAACATTTAATTTTGCTGTTTTGTAGACAGCTTTCAACAGTTTTTTTTTTCCTTGTCTGTTATCTCTTTGTTGATGTTGAAAATGACAAAACTGCCCACAGACTTCTAAACACCACCACCATTATTTGGTCACATTTGATCGTTTTTGAGTGTTTTACTTCGTGTTCAGTCAAGAGCACCCAGAATAGCACATGTCTGCTGCAGACAAATGTCATGTATTAAGATGTCATGTGTCCTTATGCTTTTTGTCTCTCCCCTTACTTTGTTGCCGGTCTGCCTTGTGAGGTTTCTCCCATGGCATCTGCCTTAACTGCGACTTTCCAGCCCCTTCAAAAAGCTGAACACTTTTACCCGATAATTGTACAAGGAGATCAATGGGATGGACGGGGGGGAGATAGCATCGGGCAACGGATCTGTGAGCACTGTTGATCCAGCGCTGATGAATGTCAGAGAGGAGATTTTTGAGCTGAGCCCCTGGTGCTGGGAGACGCTCAGTGGGACAGGAGGAGCAGAGAGAACGCCTCCAGCACCGATCACCGATCTCCCCGTCAGGTCCTCCACTGAGCTCATGTCAGCCCACACGGCTATATCAAAGTGACAGCCTCTTAAACAGATCTGCACCCTCTTCTCACTGATTCTAATCTGGCTTTAAATTAAAGTGCCACTTGACCCATATTTAGATATTTTGTGTAACCAGACAAAGCTAAGCTGTTTGCCTCACCTACAGTATACTGTAGCACAACTGTGCAGTGTCTGTGCATATACTGTCAGGTGTCAATCAATATATTTTAAATATGTATTTATTCACTTCTTACTACATTAGGGGAGAGTGGGGTAAGTCATTTATCTTGTCCACTTTGAAGAAGAAATTATATTCCCTTTGTTTTACCTTACTCTGATATTAGAGCTAAGCTGCACCATGTTAAATGATACAGTTAATTACTTCAAGTTTCTTGGCTTTTGAATATGTGAGCCTTAAAGGGTTAGTTCACCCAAAAATGAAATTGATGTCATTAATGACTCACGCTAATGTCGTTCCTCACCCGTAAGACCTCCGTTTATCTTCAGAACACAGTTTAAGATATTTTATATTTTAGTCCCAGAGCATATGCAGTCTATGCACACTATACTGTCCATGTCCAGAAAGGTTATAAAAACATCATCAAAGTAGTCCATATGTGACATCAGTTAGTTGATTAGAATCTCTTGAAGCATCGAAAATACATTTTGGTCCAAAAATAACAAAAACTATGAATTTATTCAACATTTTCTTCTCTTCCGTGTTACTCAAATAAAGATTCAAACGGCCATGAATCAGTGAATCGATCAGTGATTCGGATCACCAATGTCACATGATTTCAGCAGTTTGGATCACGTGTCAAACTGCCAAACTGCTGAAATCACGCGCTGGATCAACAAATTGTGTCTGTTCTTAAATTAATTCAATTATAACTAAACGTTTCTTAAAGATACAAAGTATTCTCTGCTAATGATATAAAGAGTAAACTATATAGGGAGTCCTTACTCTATTAAAGGTTTATAATAATCAACACTCAAATAACATTGTATGCAAACATGTAAACTTCAAATTAGGTAATTTTTGTTATTTAATTATATAATTATGTTTTTACTCCAATTCGTTGAAATATTATAATTTATACACAGTGGCCGTAATTTTCATGACAGATTAATTTAAACAAATGACTGTAGAGTGGTGTTTCCCCTCTCCCTCTCTCCCTCCCCCTGACTCAAGGTTGCCGGATGCCCAAACACTACTGGCTTTGTAATTGGTGGAAGGTGGAGCGTCAGGCCAAAACACAACATGTCAACATCAACATCAACATCAGTTAAGGGCTGCAACAACAACTTTAAAATGACAATATCCTGGCCAGACTACTGTTGTCAGTGATATAAGTATTTGAAATTAACATGATTTCTTAATGTCTAGTGACATATCAGGGCCATTTTATGATTGATTGAAAAACATTTCTTACATACAAATAATCAAGACATCAATAACAGGTTAAGTAGAATATAAAGAATATAAAGAGAAATGTCTTTCTACCGTTGAGACACTTGTTGAGCGATTACACGACATATAAGTTTCAGTAAGTTGTAATGTATCCTCAGCATACCTTCAGATGTTGATTGATGTTTGTTCTTTGATTCATAATTCACTCACACGTCACCGTGTCTAGACTGTGACCGGTCACGCCACATTATATAGCGTCAAAGCGGCATTTATTGTTTGAATTTGTGATAAAATCGATAGATTTAAAAAGTATGTTACATGCATAAAACAAGCCTACTGTTAACTGTTAAAGATGGCATTTGTACTGTTCGGTAAACGATTCGATACGAATACGTGTACCGTAACACACAATTACTATTTTCTATATGGTGAATGGCACATAATGCACTATATAGGGGATAGGGAATGATTAAAAAAATATGTTTTCATTGGGGCGAATTAAGTACTGCAACAGAGCACACACATTCTTCTCCGGTCCGGAAACCCAATAGCATAGAGTGCATTTTAGGCATGACTTGAGTTGCCGCGGACAACAAAATGTATCGGACCCATTTGAATTCGACACAGAATATTGTATTTTAAAGCGATATGGAGAAGACAGACTCTGCATTAGAAACAGCACTGACGAGTAGAAGAGATAACACTGTGGCTGTCATTAGCTGTCAAATGCTGCTTTGCTTAGCTCAACAGCTCTGGCTGAGCTGTGATATTAACAAAACGCTATTGGCTATTTTTATAATGGAGAGGAGCTGCTTGACATGTCCTTCTCCATCTTCCTGCTTCAGTGGAACAGGAACATATATATATATATACCCTGGCTGATTTTCAAGTCCAAAAACACAAAGAACGGACTTGCGTTCTTGTGGAGACCGGTCTTGCCAGGTGACCTTGAAAGGACAAACTCGGAAGGACGCGAGGACACAGTATGCATCCTTGTGAATTGAGATCGTGATCTTGAGAATTGAGAATTGTGAATTGAGATCGTGATCTTTTTGCTCAACTGATCATTCCAGCATATTATAAGTATCGACTAATGACCAATAAATACATAAAATCACAAACAAACGCTGCCACGCATTTGCAAGCTTGCAGCAGGAATATTTTAAGTAAGAACCATAAATTTGAAGTTACAGGCTTCTGTATGTCGACCACACACAGCATCTTCTGACATTTATAATGGTTAGATTCTTTCAAGTCTGCATTTGATGCATCCTCGATATTAAGAACACATCCAGGTACTTTCATGCGTCCTCTGTTCTTGCTTTCTTGAGTGCTGAAATTGAGCTTCTACAGGGGATAATGACTTAGTACGAGAAAACACAAGGACACAAGATCGCCTAAGAATGCATATTGAGAAACAACTCCTGGGTTTGTTCTGTTCATTGTTCCATGTTGTCAGTGCTATCGTGCCTGTGTTGTGTTATAAGAGGATTTCTGTTATTTGCCGGCGTGTTCCAATTGGAAGAGTAATAATTAAAGATGATTAGCAATTTGTTTGCTTATACTCTCCTGTATTGTGCGCTCATTGAAGCCACCAGCCCTGACTTCAGGGTCTGTAGGTTTAAAAAATAATAATAATGAATACTTTTTGACAATTGATCAAAAGTGAAATTATGCTTTGTATAATAATGCTTTGTCTGTAAATGATGGTTTATGGATAATATTTTCAGAACACTTAGGCCGTGTGTCCACCAAAGCGTTTTTATCCAGCTGAAAATGCTAGGTGCTCTGCTGAAAGCTCCTGGATGTGAGCGCTTGAGAGCGTTTTGGCAGGCAGGGTTTTTTTTTTTCTTCAGTTGAGACTCTTTGCTTGTTATAATATGGAAAATCCACAGAAGTTCTACTAATTTCAATGGTAGTTTGTAGTTCGTTGTACACACAGAATGTGGCGGTTGGTCTGTGTTGTATTTGTCCCGCCCCTCCTCCACTGTCATTGGACGACTGCTTGAAAAGTGACAGTGATGAGCGCTGCGTTTTACTCAAAGTTGAACATTCTTCAACTCTTGACGACCAGTAAAAAATGCTGAGCGCTCAGCGGTTGAGCGTGAAATACTCGCTCAGTGCCTCGTTCCAAAAACGCAACCGCCCCATTGAAAATTACTGAAAATGCTAGCCAGCTGCGTGAAAAAACGCTTTGGTGGACATACGGCCTTACTCACATGCACTAGCGAGTGGATGTTGATACTCTTTCTCATGCAATGACATTAGTTAGTCATAGACAGAGGGGCAGAACTATTTTGCATGTTTTGTGTGTGTGTGCGTGCGTGCGTGCGTGCGTGCGTGCGTGCGTGTGTGTGCTTATTTGTGAAATATCAGGACACAAATTGTATAATGACATGGGTATGACATTAATAATAATATTGAAATAAAAAAATTGAGTTGATACAATGAAGGAAATTTGTTTAATAAATAGAAACTCAAAAGATTACTGTATCTGAACCACATAAAAAATGTGATAAATCATGAAAATAGCACTATTTGGCTGCGTCATCACAAATAAAACACACACAATTACCCAATATTACACAATCTTTTAATAATATTTTAATAAAGGTTGTCGAATCTCAAAAAATGTTCATTGTATTAACTCAAAATTTTAATTTCAATGAACTTTAAGGCAACCAGGTAACTTTTTTTCTAAATAATTTTTTACAGTGTATGTGTG
This sequence comes from Pseudorasbora parva, assembly GCF_024679245.1. Classification (NCBI taxonomy): domain Eukaryota; kingdom Metazoa; phylum Chordata; class Actinopteri; order Cypriniformes; family Gobionidae; genus Pseudorasbora; species Pseudorasbora parva. The sequence continues at coordinate 19,179,115 of NC_090175.1, read as the reverse complement.
CAAAAAAAAAAAAAACATATAAGTGAATCATTTCAAAATCCATGTTATGGCCCCATTAAAATTATCCAACCATGTAGAAAATATACTTATTTTGACTTCCTTAGCATCATCCTCATCATACAGTGTTGCCTTATACTTGTCCATCTCTTACCCACGAGCAGCTGTATGAATTATTGGCCCTTTATTAAATATATACGGTAATGTGACAAAAAAATTTATGGATCCCTTTAGTGCTGCTTGGGTATGACAGTAGTAGCTGATGGACCACTCTTTGCATGGTTAACCTTCATCCCAGATCTTTAACAACTAGACTCCACAACCCTTATAAAAGTACATGAGAAGCAGCAGAGAAGACGTTTTCATGGCTGGCCTTGTTTAACACAGCAGAACATTGTCAGAGCGTGCAACCTAATCAAATTGGCGAGTGACTTTCTCTCCCAAAGTGCGTCTGAATGGCTACGAATATGATCAATTTAAAAACCATGCACCTCACAGTATTAGTCCAAAATCTGACAGCCTTCCACAACTTTCTTCGCCGGCTTGCGTGAGCACTGTGGTGCAGCGGCGGAGGAAAGAGGCCAGCGCATCCCGTTTTTAGATTGGAGACTTGATTACCTATTGATTTTCTGCAGCGTCCCCATTATGAGTATATCTGTAACAAATGCATAGAGCTCTTTTTTTTTTTTTAGCTTATGGCACTTACTGAGCTCCTATCCTATCTAAAAGCCTGCTGCTTATTCAGTGGAGTTAGACACTGGCAAAGCAATATGTTTACATGAATGATTAGTAATTTTTCAAGGTTTTTGGTCTTAATTACTACTAATGACAATCTCATAGCCTTGAGGAAAAAATAAGCATTATGAAAATCCGCTCAGTGATGGTTTTCATTAATCAGTCATCATGTTATTATTATGCATACCGTACATTACAAGCCACGCTTTGCATTGACATCCATCTGGTTCACACAGACAATATCAAATGTTTTAAATGTGAATGTGTGTACTATAACACATATGCAAATGTGTGAACGGTAAATACACACACCTTACATGTGCTGAACTCTCGAGCCCCTTGTTTTAATCCTCCATGCTTTAAAGTGAATGATAGCAGGAATCCTGGAAACTTTGAATTAGATCACAGAAATCAGGCGACAACATCACTCCCTGCCTTTGGACTGACGCACGTTGCCATGGCAACCCTTCAGTTCTATACCCTTCAAAACAATTAGAATTCAACACCGTTGCCACTGCCAATGCTCACCGCATCACACTCCGGTCCAGGTTTTTGGATGGATTGTGCAAATTGCTGCAGTCGCATCTCTCTCTTGTGTTCTCGCTCTCTTTCTCAGTACAGAATCAAAAGCTTATCACGAACAGGACTAGAGTCTATAGAGGCTGTAAACGGAGAGGCCGGGCATAACTAGATAAGGGAACCTGACTAATCGTTGTCTCTCAGTTGAATAATAGCATATTGGCTATACCAGTTTTGCTATGGATACATTGGCTGGTTTGGTGCCCTTTTGCACAATCTAATTTACTTTAATGAGAACACTGCTGTCTGCAAAGTCACATTTTCCAACGTGATTTTGGACAAATCAATGCTTTGAGCATGCTCTCGATGCTTTAGTTGCAGAAAAAGACTGTGTTTAAATGGATTACTTCTCTAATTACTTGGAAAGAGACAAATGTTTCTTCAAGAGACGGATTAGGTGTTGTTACACTTGTCTGTTTGTGCTTAATACTAATTAGCAATTTTTTGACAGCTGTAAGGGATATTATATTTTGATCCATATATATATATATATGGACCCATTTTATATTAGGTGACCTTAATTACTATGTACTAACATTTTAATTAATCATTTGATACAATGCACTTATTGTGTACATACATGTTTTTATATTGTAGTTACATTTTAAAAATACCTGCATGTAATTACATCTGTCATAAATTTCTGTAGTTACATTTGTAATTACACAGTTGGCTCTTCCCTTACACCTAACCCTACCCTTAAACTGACCCATCCCACCACACCTGTCCCTAACTCTACCCGTATCCCACCTCAATATCAGCAAAAGTGCTTTGCAATAACACTTTAACACAGTTAACTAATTCTGAAACAGTCGTGATTTCGACAAAAATAAGAAGCAGCACAGCTGTTTTAAACGTTGATAATAATGTTTTTTGGGCACCAAATAATCATATTAGAGTGATTTATAAAGGATCATGTGACACTGAAGATTCAGCTTTGCCACCATATAGGAATACATTACATTTAAAAAGGTATTAAAATATGAAACTGTTTTTTTAAATGGATTTCAATGTTTTTTTTCTTTTTTTTTAGCTAATTCAGCTTTAGTGAACATGAGAGCAAATTCTTGCCAACCCCAAAGTTCTGAACGCAGTAAACTGTAACATAAAGAATTGAGTTAGATGATTCACATCTCACATACAAACGGCACATTACCCTGGTGTTTTAGTGCCATTTTATGGAAAATCAGGTCATATTTATTTTATTATGGGTAGTCAGACAATACTTACAAGCTTGTTTGCCAATCCATTTGTTGACAGAAGCCACCAATGCAGGCATCTTTTGCACCTATTGGCTTCATGAGCAGGATTATAAATGTACACAAAAGGTCAGAAGTGTCTTCCACTAAATTGAGCTGAGCTGTTAAAGGTGCCACTGTAGGCTGAGAGACAGCCATTACCACTGCTGATTGATTAGCTGCCAGCAAAGACATGTTCCTGGGGAACGGGAGAGCCACGTTCCTCTACATCTGCATTCCCTGCTCTGTTCTGCTGGGTTGCACTCATTGTTTTCAATTGAGTTAGCAATTCAGCATAGATTCAATCAATTAAAGCATCATTGCTTCAAGCTGCCATTTGAATTAAAATATTCAATTATCTCCCTAAGTATTTTGGCAGCATTAATCCTTGTGTGGTATGTTGTCCATAGTAGAAGCATCTCAACAGATGATTAAAAAATATTACCAAAGTATCAGCTAATAACTTATAAGCTTTTTATTTTAATTTAAATTTTCTTTTTTTCGTGTGATTAGATTAAAGGTGCTGTATGCCAATTTTATTTTACTGTAGTAAAGCATAAAAATACCTTAATATGTTTGTAGTTATTTAAAAAACATATTTGTCTGTTTTTGTTTTGGTCCGTGTGATCCTGCCCACCGCTATTGTACCCAATTGTATGTAAACACCCCGGGCTGCCAGTTGGTGGAAAACACAGCGTGTTACAGCTATGGCAGCCAGCAAACGAGCTGGGTCAGAGATTAAAGATCCTACCTGATCTAAAGTGCCATCCATCTAAAAAGCTTTGTGACCAGAGGCATAAACGTGAATAAATCAACTCATCAACTTATATTGTCAGCCCATGTCTATTGCACTCGTACATGTTGCATTCTGGCAACCCACGTGAGTGTTGAGGGCAAACAACGCTCTCCAATATTTTGTATTTGGACTGTAGTACCCTGCACGGTACTACAATAATATTCACCCACAACTTGTCAGTATTACATAATGCACCTTTAACAACCAAGTATTTTTTTTTCAAACCATTTTTTTAGCATGAAATCGACATAATGCACTTTAGCTATGGCAGTTTTGACTATTAATTTTTGATATCAACCATTACATTTTCACTAGTTAAGATGCTTTATTTTAATATCAGAAATTTGTATACTATATATCAAAAATACTATAATCAAGAATTAAATTTCAACTAGTAAAAACTAATTAATGATATCTGTCATTATATTTTTACTAGTAAAGTGTCACCATAGGCTGCCATTTGTTGATATCAAGAATTTATGTCTTATTCGTTAAAATCATAATTTTTGATATCAATAATTACTTTAATATAGTAAAATATAAATTCCCTATATCAAGAATTACATTTTCCCTTGTTGAAATGTTAATTCCTAATATCTCTAAATGTATTTCTGATAACAATATAATTTCAGATATCTAAAATAGTTTTCTTATTAGTTACAATCACATTAATAATATTAGATATTAACATTGTCACTAGTGACAATAGAATAATTAACATTTTACTACTAACAATTTAATTGTTGATATCAACAATTAGTAAGAATTGTATTTCTGATATGTAATGTCACTCTAATATGAAATCAGTTCTTGATATCATAAATTGAATTGAAATGGCAGCATATGGTGGCATTTCATTATGAAAATACAAAAATACATCAAGAATTATATTTACTAGTTGAAATTTTATTCTTGATATCAAGAATTAGTATATCTGCGAGTGATAACGTCATAGTTGAAGTGAAGATTATTTTGTTTGATATCAAGAATTCATATCCTGGGAATGAATAAAAGTCAAAATGGCTTGCCATACTTTAGCTGTTTGTTTGAGCAACAGGTTTGTTTTGGATTTGGATCTTTGGATATATCTATATGACCAGCTTTATTCTGGTACAGTGACAGACATTCACATCTTTCCGTTTGCCTCTGAAAAACGTGGTATATGCAGAATGAATTGATCTAATTTATTTTCTGTCTCTTATTGATGGACGCGAAAGAACAAAAAGGACAGAAAAGCAAAGAGACACTGATATTGTAGGTAAAGAAGGTATCGTGTTGAACAAATCAATACTGAATTGGCTTAAAGTCAGCAGCGTCTGTTAAAGCTTGCATGGAGGACTTGTTGCAGGCTGATTTTGATCTCGCTAGCTGCGTCTAAAGAGTGTGCTGATAAAGAATTCAGTGTCACAGAACCTGTGAAGTATACCTTGGAGTTTTCCTCTTTCATCAAGACAAGACAATGAAAAAGGCTGACAAGCCCTGATCCGGCTTGAAAACAGCTGAAGCAGTGGTTATGTCTTAAGACAAATACCCTCCTGCTTGTTCAATGGCACACCTCCTTACACCAAAGAGGCTTGCGGCACAGTTTTTGTGTGTATGACAAAGAAGATCTTGCTACAGACAAGCAAACACCATATCAGCAGAAAAAAGCTAAGGGTATCATGGATTACAGGGATTATTGGAGTCGCCACTTTGGAGTGGAGCTTCAGAGCTGTAGCACTCTTTACTGACTCACCAAGCCTCGGCACTAGCCAAAGTAAAAAAATATATATTTTCAAATATTTTCACAAATATACAGTCACAAATATTCATATTGCAGCACAAAAGAAGCAAATATTTAGGAATCTTTGGTTTGCCCAAAAATATAAATTTTGTCTTTTTTCCATGCAGTTATGGGAACTGAAGCTTTCAGTCTTCAAACACTGTCACAAAAGCATAATTAAAGTATCATGAAAGTGTTCCATATGGTCTGTTAAGTCTTCTGAAGCCCATCTAACTCAAATGAATCATTTGTTCACAAATCGGATATTGTGATGGTGACAAGGAGAATTTATTGCAATGCACAGAAAGGACAAAATGACAGCGTGCATGATAAATTAGAGCCATTTTTTAAACTGGAAAGCTCTATTATTATTGAAAGGAAAAAACAAAGAGTCAGAGTATTTTTTGCTCTGCTGAGGAACGAACAACATGATAGTAATCATGACATCATTTTCATTTTAGAATGTAACATTAATTATGGAGGAAGATAATCATGTTTGTATACTAACTGAGATTAAAATGACCAACAAAGCAAAGATAAATATGGTAATTAGTTTGAACATGCCCATTGGCAGGGTTTTCAGCATTCCACTTTCCTGCATCAAGCTGTGCCCTCTAGAAATGAACATTGACAAAGAAAAACAGGTAGGCACAGGGAAAAAAGACAAAAGAGACTACAGCAGAGATGATGTACAGCAAATTACAGAAAATTTGAAAATGAGTTTGATAGACAGAACAGACAGATGAATATATTATAAGACAAGAGCCATATATTCAAGGCTCATTGGAAAAATGTGCCTCTACCTACCTATATATATATATATATATATATATATATATATATATATATATATATATATATATATATATACACACAATATATATCTATTTTTACGGTACAGAACTGCGGAGACAAAGGTGTTATATGAAATGGTTTATTGAGCAGACCAGTAGAGTGAGCAGAGTGGAGTGCAGTGCAGTGCAGATTGGGGTCTTGAGAAGATGACAGCAAGGTGAGGGATGCGCAGAGACTCAGAATGACGATGGAGATAGACAATGGAATACGAGGAACACTTAGCCACAGGACGCTGGAGATCAAAGGACGAGGAGACACTAGACGCTGGAGACGAAGGAGGCACAGGGTAGGCACTGGAGACTTGGTCAGAGTAGCGAAGTAAGTCCATTGGTGCTGATGAGGTGCAGGTGGAGGTGACCAACTGCGGGGGTTGGTAGCCTGGTTCCAGGAGTTCTGGTGACCGTGACAGAAGGTACGAAGGAACCTGCCGATCTCCTGGATCTTCCTTTCCATCTGCCCGTTTGTCTGAGGGTGATAGCTGGATGACAGGCTCACGGTCACACTTAGGAGTGAATGGAAGACCTTCCACACTCGGGAGATGAACTGGGGTCCTCGATCTGACACGATATCCTCAGGAATTCCAAAATATCTAAATACAACATTAAACATAATCTCTGCGGTTTCCATGGCAGTGGGTTACTCTTTTAGAGGAATCAGACGACATGTCTCTATCCACGACAACTAAGATACAGGTATGGCCATCGGACACAGGCAGGTCAGTGATAAAGTCCACCCCCAGGTGTGACCATGGCTGATTAGGAACGGACAGAGGAAGTACCTTACCGGCAGGGAGGTGCCGGGGACTCTTGGCGATGGCACAGTCCTGACACCCTCTCACGTACCTTCTCACATCCGCCGCCATGTTGGGCAACCAGAAGCTTTCGCATAGCAGCGAGAGGGTTTCATTGGCCCCTGGGTGGCCAGTGCCCAACAATGAGTGAGTGGAGTGAATCAAGGGAGTGCGTCGTGAGCGGGTGATGTACTGGAGTCCTGGCGGACAACCCGGCGGAGTGGGGGTGGAGGCGCTGGCAGTGATGAGATGGAGGAAGAGCTTCTCGGGCAGGATGGGGTCAGAACTTTCGGAGGCTTCCTCAGGAGCGTGGAGACGAGACAGAGCATCGGCCTCGACATTCTTGGAACCTGGACAATACGATATAGTGAAATTGAACCTTATGAAGAAGAGTGCCCATCACGCTTGACGAGGGTTCAGCCACTTAGCATCTCGGGGGTTACTCAAGGTGCTTATGGTCAGTTAACACGATGAAGGGATGTTGAGCTCCTTCCAGCCAATGCCTCCGCTCCTCCAAGACGAGCTTAATGGCCAATAACTCACAGTTGCTGATGTTGTAGTTGACCTCCGCCGGGTTGAACTTCCGGGAGAAGAAGGCGCATGGATGGAGCCGACTCGGTGTCACCTGCTGTTGTGAGAGCACCGCTCCCGCTCTGGTGGAGGAGGCATTAACCTCGACGACGAAGGCCTTAGTCAGATCTGGATGAACCAGGAGGGGAACGGTGGTAAAGGCATTCTTGAGCTCGTTGAAGGCCTTCGTGGCCTTGGGCTTGCAACGGAGGAGGTGGGTGAGGGGACTGGAGATGAGACTGTAGTTCTTGATGAAAGGGCGATAGAAATTGGCAAACCCGAGGAAACATTGAAGCTCTATGATGGATGATTAAGTGGGCCAGGATCTGATGGCCTCTACCTTCCTCTGTTCCATCCAGACGCCAATGTGGTTGATGTTATAGCCAAGAAACTGCACTGAGAGCTTATTGAAGGAGCATTTTTCGGCCTTGAGGTAGATCTGGAAGTCCCTCAGGTGTTGCAGGACCTCCGCAACGTGTTGGCGATGTTCGGCCAGGCTCCGGGAGTAGATCAGGATATCATCTATATACACCAAAACTGACTTGTGGAGGAACTCCCGGACCACCTCATGTATGAAGTCCTGGAATACGGAGGGGGTGTTGGACAGGCCATAGGGCATGACGAGGTACTCGTAGTGGCCGGTAGGGGTTACGAAGGCGGTCGTCCACTCGCCTCCCTCACGTATCCAGATGGAGGTTGTAGGCGCTGCGGAGGTCCAACTTGGTGAACACAGTGGCACGTCGGAGATGTTCCAGCGCCGTCGGGACGAGAGGAAGTGGATATCGGAACTTCACTGTGATTTTGTTGAGGGCACGATAATCAATGCAAGGCCCCAAGCCTCCGTTCTTCTTGGCCACGAAGAAAAAACTTGAAGCAGCAGGGGACGTCGAAGGCCTGATGTAGCCTTGCTCAAGGGCTTCCTGGAAGTAGTCCTCCATGGTCTTCTCCTCCGCCAGGGAGAAGGGGTAGATCTTCCCCCTGGGCACTGGCGCACCCAGAAGCAGATCGATCGCACAGTCCCATGGCCGATGTGGAGGTAGCTTGGAAGCCTGGCAAGAGCAGAAGACATCACTTAAGGGGGCGTAACAGGAGGGGATATCTACAGAACGTTGTTCGATGGGGCTTTCAATGGAAGTGGCATATACTGGAAGCTTGCTAGAGAGAGGCTTGGACGGAGCTAGCAGATCAGAGAGAGAATGATTGAAACAGCATTCGCCCCACTTCAGGATCTTACCGGACTCCCAAGAGATGACGGGGTTATGCTTTAGTAGTCACGGGCGCCCTAGAATCCCGTCAGCGGTGGATTCCTCCAGAACCAGTAAATGCAGTTGTTCGATGTGCAGAACTCCAAATTGCAGCTGTACTGGACCGGCAATGGAGCGAACCTGCCTCCGACTCAGGGGCTTTCCCGTGATCGTTTCTATCTGAAAACTGACCGGGGTGACTGCCGGCAGACGTGACCGGAGATGAAATTCCCTGCAGACCCAGAGTCGAGGAGGGCTGAGACTGGCAGGGAGACATCGGCAGTAATAAGGTTCACAATCGTAGTTAATGGTTGGATTTTATACTCAGATGACTGGATTACACTCACCAAGGGACGAGGAGGATGAGAAGGACATTTGGCGATGTAATGGTCCGCTGCTCCGCAATATAAACATAACCCGTTGCCCAGCCGCTTCTCACGCTCCGCTGGGGTCAAACGTTGGTTCACTAGCTGTTCGTGTACTGGTTCTGGAGGGCTGACGGACTCTGGCCGGCGAAGAGACTGGAAGCTCATGAACTGGCCTTGGTGTTCTTCAATACACGACTGCATACGAGTGGCGAAGCGGATGAATAGTTGGATGAAAAGGTCAAGCACGATGGCATCCTCGTATGCAGCGAGATGCAACCACACACAGGGATCCAAACCTTGACGATAGGTGGTCAACAAAGACTGTTCATTCCATCCACTGGCAGCGGCCAAGGTCCAAAACTGTAGAGCATACTCATGAATCGACATGTTATTTTATTTTAAATTGTACAATCTCTCACCAATTGACAAAGAATGACTTGGACTGCAAAACTTGCCGGTGCCGTTGATGGTGAATCGATGGTGAGTTCACAGAGCAAGGCATCCACCAGTTCTTGGAAGGGATCGGAAGTGCTCATACTGGTGCTCGCAGTTGGGGTCCGGCCTTCTGTTACGGTACAGAACTGCGGAGACAAAGTTTTTATATGAAATGGTTTATTGAGCAGACCAGTGGAGTGAGCAGAGTGGAGTGCAGTGCAGATTGGGGTCTTGAGAAGATGACAGCTAGGTGAGGGATGCGTAGAGACTCAGAATGACGATGGAGACAGACAATGGAATACGAGGAACACTTAGCCACAGGACGCTGGAGATCGAAGGATGAGGAGACACTAGACGCTGGAGATGAAGGAGGCACAGGGTAGTTGCTGGAGACTTGGTCAGAGTAGCGAGGTGAGTCCGTTGGTTTGTAGCTTGGTTGAGTACCTTGCATAAACTAGACCGGACAATGAGTGACTGTGACTGTGACTGTGGTGCTTAAGTGCTGTTGTTGATGAGGGTGCTGATGAGGTGCAGGTGGAGGTGATCAATACTCAGGTGTGCATTGGGATACCATGACGTGGGAGACTGACTTTTCTGTGACACCTAGATACAAATGAAGATTTTTAACTCCAAATGTGAAGTCTGTAAGTTGTATAATGCATGTGAATGGTAACAACTGAGAACTTTGAGAGTAAAAAAAAGACAAAATTATCGGTTTTGTGTGAAAAACCAAAAAGTATTTATATAATTTTTTACCTCTAATACGCCACGATACGCCACAAATAGCCTTCACCACATGATCACTTCCGGTAAGTGAGGTCACAATCTGGCATAGAGATACATGTGAGAGATCACTTCCATTGCTTATGCCAGATCGTGTACATTGACCTCACACAACAGTGCATTGGAAGAGATCGCACATTCATTTTGGGGTGGTTTGGTTTAGCGTAGGTGGTAAATATTTTATTTTTAAATGCGATAAAGCATTAACTTTTAATCACAACTCACTAGACATTTCATTTATGTGATGCTGTGATGCCGTGATACGTACCACAACCAACAAAATAAAAAACTTCCAGATTCATGTTCATCTCTTTTAAAAAAAAAATAACACACTTTTAGTGCAACTCGCTGGACATTTCACTTCGAAACTGTCACAATGTGTGCAAAAAGCAACAAAATTTTCCAGAAATGTTGCCACAGGCACGTATTTCCAATGAGGCACGTATTTCCAGTGAGGCTGGTTTGAATATATTACCGTGTGTGCACTGTGTTTTCATAGCGTATTCCCTTCTTTTCTGTCTTTTCCCCCATTTAGGGAGAGCTTGATTGAATAGGATGAAATGGGCAGCTCCATCTCATTTTGTGTCTTTTCCATATGGGTGGAGATCTGTGACTTCATCATCCACTCGCAGAGATACAATTAAGCTTGTCACATCTGATTGCTTAAAGCCAACATATTCACTCACTGAGACAGTGACACAAGCGCAATCAGAATACATCTGACTCAGAAATAAATAATAAAGCTGCTCCTCTCCACCCTAATTTAGCTTTTTTTATAGTGTGATTTATAGTGTGACAAGTAGCATTTGATGTTCATATGCACTATATTGGCAAAACAATATGGACCATCAAGGTTTGGATAGGCCCTGTTCCAGTAAGGAATACTCTTAATGAAGGCATTTTATTCTTTTACTTTTACCTTTCACTTTTCTATACAGTACTTTGCAAAAGTCTTAGGCACATTAGTATTTTTACTGCCAAAAAAAATGTTTTAAGACAGTTATTTATGTATTTTTGCTGTAGTGTGTCAATAGTAAACTGAAAGATCAGCTTACATTTTCAAACATTCATTCATGGATAGAAGGTCCAGACAGTAAAATTTCATAAATGTGTGTGAGGAGGTCCAACCATCAGCATCACAGATCCCTTGAAGAGTCGACATAGATTTTTAGGATGCTACACTTCTCGTAGAGTGTGCTCTGAGTGTAATCTGAGCGAAAGGCATACCGTGCTCCTCATACGCTGTAAAGGTTGCCTTGATAATCCATTTGCTGATGATCTGCTTTGACACTGGGGACCCCTGCTTGGGAGAACCAAAGCAAACTAACAGCTGGTCAGACTTCCTCCATGGGGAGGGCATATGCACATAGGCCTTCAGAGCCCTCACCAGGCACACAAGCTGCAGCTTTTCTTGATCCACCAACATGCAGTGGAGAATGAAAGGCCCGGAAAACAATAGGCTGTGCCACATTAGACTGTAACTTGGGCACCAAACCACGTCTAGGGTGGAGAAAGGCTTTAACTCTCCCATGAGCTAACTCAAAACAGGAAGTAGAGACTGATAGGGCTGTAAGTCATCCAATCTCTTGAGGGATTTTATTGCCAATGAGAAAGCCACCTTTATTGTGAGAAACTTCTCCAACACAGAGTTGATATCTTTGAAGGATGCCAGGGAAAACCCTTCTAGAACCACAACCAGGTTGGAACCCTGGCATTAGCCACATGCCTCCTCAAAGGAACCCCCGATGATTAGGGTTGGCTATCATTTAGGTTTTTACCGGTACTTTAAAAATGGTACCGGTGCCTGAACCGATACTTGTTTTGACATTAAATAATGGCTTTTAATGATTTTAATTTTTTTTTTTTATTCTTTAAATTGAACAATTTATTACAAGTTTAAAGTATACTTAAATATATAAATAGATACAAAACACAATTTACTTAAATTCACACTAAAAGCTAAGCCACCTAAGGCCGGTGACACACTGCAAGCGTGGCGTGAGCGTGGCGTTTCTGTTACGTGGCATTTTCTCTGTCTTTGCACACCAGAAGCGTGTCTGATATGCCGTTGCTGCTATTGATGTACACTTCATGTTAAACATAAATATATAGCCTACTGATACAGCAAAGACAATGTTGGCAGTAGCATATTGACCATACATATCTGTGGTATTGACAGCAAAATAGGTTACAGAATATTTTGCGCTGTATTGACAGGTGCAATATTTTAAAATCGATAGGCAATAAATACAATTAGGCCTCTGCATTTATGTTAACCTCAGGGCTGGACTGGTAATCTGGCATACCAGGCATTTTCCCAGTGGGCCGACGTACTTTGGGGCCATACAAGATGTGTTTCTCCCCAGTTCAGTTAATTAGTTATGTCAGTCACCTGTGTCTTGTCCTTCACCTGCACCTTGTTATCCTCATTTGCCCTGTGTATGTAAACCCTCAGTTTGCCCTCAGTCTTTGTCGGTACTCGTTTGTGTATAGCTGCGTTGCATGTTTCCCTGAGTTTGTGATTTAAAACCATGTTCACCGTTCTCCTTCGTCTCCGTGACCTTATCTACGAGCACAGTTTGTAATAGTATCGACCAAAACACTTTTTTTTCCGGCGTTTTTTCCTTTATTTTGTTTGTTACCCTGTCTTCCCATGGCCCTTCCTGATGTCCAACTCATCTGCCTGGAGCAGGGAGACTGCCCGCTGGAAGCACACACCCGAAGACTTTCTCCAGCTCGCGTGCCTGTCCCGTTTCCTGGACCGCTCGCTCAGCATATTCTACTACGCCGACCTGAGCGAGCGGTCGAAGGCACGCGTTCCAGTGGGCAGTCCAAAGGAAGACTTTGCTACATTCGTGGAGTGGGTGCTGGTAAACAACCACTCGCCAATGACTATCGGGCCCACTGAGGAGGACAGCAGTGCCAGCCTCACTCCACCACTGCCAGAAACCAGCCAACCACCATCAGCGAGTGACGCAACGGAGAAGTTGCACGAGCCCACCGCAGATCTCCATTTGATCTCCAGCGGATATGTCAAACGTGCCCGTGCAGTACCAGGACCTGAGGAGATGTAAATCTCGTGCTGCTTCTCTTCCTCCGCACTGTCCCTACGAAGATTTAGTACCGGGTAAGTCTCCGCCTAAAGGCAAGTTATATTCACTCTCTGTCCCAGAAAGAGAGGCTATGGAAAAATATATCCTTCCTCATCTCCAGCGGGGGCGGGGTTATTTTTTGTGGGGAAGAAGAACGGATCTCTGTGACCGTGTATTGATTACCGAGGGCTGAACAACATCACCGTGACGAATACTTCTCCTTTACCGTTGATGTCTTCAGCCTTTGAGCGGTTGCAGGGAGCGTCCGTCTTCACAAAATTGGATTTACGTAATGCCATTTGGTCCGCATAAGGAAGGCCGATGAATGGAAGACCGCATTTAATACCCCTAGGGGGCACTTTGAATATTTGGTCATGCCTTTCGGGCTTTCCAACTCCCCAGCGGTCTTCCAAGCACTCGTGGTCGACCAATTCATATATGTCTACCTGGACGACATATTGATTTTTTCTTCTTCTCTCCAGGATCATGTTCAGCATGTCAGACGAGTGTTTCAGAGGTTGTTAGCGAATGGGCTTTTGTCAAGGCGGAGAAATGCGTTTTTCATGCACAGTCTGTTCCTTTCTTAAGCACATTGTCTCGTCTTAGGGAGTGCACATGGATCCTGACAAGGTTAAGGCTGTGATAGATTGGCCAAGCCAAGATTCCCGTAAGGCCCTACAGTGGTTTCTGGGATTCACCAATTTCTATCGGCGTTTCATTCGCAATTACAGCCAACTAGCCGCACCTCTGACCGTCTTGACCTCTCCCCGAACTATGTTTAGGTGGTCCGATACAGCCAAGGCTGTATTCGCCAACCTGAAAAGCCTCTTTGTTTCGGCTCCCATTCTCGTGGCCCCTGACCCATCACGTCAGTTCGTGGTAGAGGTCGACGCATCAGAGGTGGGGGTAGGCGCAGTTCTTTCCCAGCTCGCTTCCACAGATGACAAGATGCACCCTTGCACGTTTTTTCCCTCGTTTATCTCCTGCTGAACTAAATTATGACTTTGGTAACAGAGAGTTGTTGGCCGTCAAATTAGCGCTGGAGGAGTGGCGTCACTGTTTGGACGGGTCAGGGGTACCTTTCATTGTCTAGACTGATCACAAGAACTTAGAATACATCAGAACAGCCAAAAGACTCAACTCTAGGCAGGCTTTTTTCGGACTTTAGATTTTTCTCTCTTGTACCGCCCGGGTTCTAAAAACATCAAACCCGATTCCTTATCTCGTATTTTTGATCCATCCGTACGCCCGTCTACTCCCGAGTGTATTTTACCCGAGACTCTTTTCGTCTCCACTCTCAGGTGGGAGGTCGAATCGAAGGTTTTGTCTGCCTTAGAAGGGGTAACACCTCCGACCGACTGCCCACCGAACCGGTTATTTGTGCCAGAGGGAAATCGGTCCAAAGTTATTCAGTGGGGTCATTGTTCCAGCATAGCCTGTCATCCAGGAGTTCACCGTACCAGTTTTTTGGTCAGGCAACGATTCTGGTGGCCACGTATGGCTCGCGACATCTGCGATTTTGTCTTGGCTTGCTCGGTTTGTGCCACTGGTAAAACTTCCAATCGCCCTCCAGATGGGTTATTACAACCACTGTCAGTCCCTTCGAGACCCTGGTCCCACATCGCACTAGATTTTATAACCGCCCTCCCGCCCTCCCAGGGCAAGACGGTCGTTTTGACCGTCGTGGACCGGTTATCGAAGGCGGCTCATTTCATTCCCTTACCCAAATTACCCTCAGCTAAGGAGACCGCTGTTACTGTCATTGATCACGTCTTTCGGTTACATGGCCTCCAGAAACACGTGGTGTCTGACAGGGGTTCCCAGTTTGTGTCCAAATTTTGGCGAGAGTTTTGTAAACTTCTGGGAGCGACTGTTAGTTTATCTTCTGGTTTTCACCCGCAGAGCAATGGTCAAACCGAGAGAGCCAACCAAGATTTGGAGAGAGTGTTACGATGTTTGGTCTCCAGGAATCCTTCCTCCTGGAGTCAACAACTGTCTATGGTTGAGTACGCACATAACACGTTACCAGTGTCATCCACGGGCCTGTCGCCGTTCGAATGTAGTGTAGGTTACCAGCCACCAGTTTTTCCCAGTTTTGAATCCGAAGCAGCGGTCCCCTCCGCTCACGTCTTCATCCAGAGGTGCAGTCACACCTGGGGGAGAGCCCGTGAGACTTTTCTCCAGGCTGGGACGCGCACCAAGTCTAAGGCCGATCGCCACCGGTCTACGCCTCCGATATACGCCGTTGGTCAAAAAGAGCAACCCCCCCCCCCCACACTCTGATCAGCGCTGATCAGCAGCGCCAGCTGGTTGTCATCAGTGTGTGTCTTTATATGTTCAGTAACTGGTCTCTTATGTTGTCAGATCGTTATGGTTCCTGTGTGTGTGTGTGTGTGTTCCTGCTGTTCCCCGCTGTTCATGGTCCCTGGAGTTTGCCTGTTCCTTGTCGTGTGCTGTCGTCTGGTTGTTCCACTCAACACCGGGATCAGAGCACTTCACTGGATCACTCACGGGATTGGAGTACCTTCACCACGCTGTCCACCGAGGTCCCTGCGTTCGTCTTCATCGTCTTGTGATCGTCTGACCCTGTGTTCTTCGTGGCTTGTGCCCATCAAAATAAAGAGCTTTTGCATTTGCATCCACTGTCTGTGTATCATTACACCGTGCGCTTATCTACTACACACATCTGTAACAAATAAAGTGTAACCCTTTATTTTTAGGGGTTGTTGCTACAGTGTAATTTAGTAGGTTAATGAAATGTAAAATAGCTGCATATTTAACTGTTTAAGTTAAAGAATAATCCTTACAAAAGCTATTTAATCAAGAGCAGTGAGTGATTCCTTATCTTTTGTTTGACATTAAACAGACAGCAGTAAAGGCTACTGCCCCTTTAAGACCTAATGGAAGGCTCTGCATCGTCTTTCTCGACTGTATAAAGTCCTCTTAAGGGATATTCAGACTATGTCAGCTTGGATACTCATCAAGATGGACATGCTGACATACTTCTTGTTTGAGTTGGTCCGTTTAAGCGCAAGTTCTTTCCCAGCTCGCTTCCACAGATGACAAGATGCACCCTTGCACGTTTTTTCCCTCGTTTATCTCCTGCTGAACTAAATTATGACTTTGGTAACAGAGAGTTGTTGGCCGTCAAATTAGCGCTGGAGGAGTGGCGTCACTGGTTGGACGGGTCAGGGGTACCTTTCATTGTCTAGACTGATCACAAGAACTTAGAATACATCAGAACAGCCAAAAGACTCAACTCTAGGCAGGCTTTTTTCGGACTTTAGATTTTTCTCTCTTGTACCGCCCGGGTTCTAAAAACATCAAACCCGATTCCTTATCTCGTATTTTTGATCCATCCGTACGCCCGTCTACTCCCGAGTGTATTTTACCCGAGACTCTTTTCGTCTCCACTCTCAGGTGGGAGGTCGAATCGAAGGTTTTGTCTGCCTTAGAAGGGGTAACACCTCCGACCGACTGCCCACCGAACCGGTTATTTGTGCCAGAGGGAAATCGGTCCAAAGTTATTCAGTGGGGTCATTGTTCCAGCATAGCCTGTCATCCAGGAGTTCACCGTACCAGTTTTTTGGTCAGGCAACGATTCTGGTGGCCACGTATGGCTCGCGACATCAGCGATTTTGTCTTGGCTTGCTCGGTTTGTGCCACTGGTAAAACTTCCAATCGCCCTCCAGATGGGTTATTACAACCGCTGTCAGTCCCTTCGAGACCCTGGTCCCACATCGCACTAGATTTTATAACCGCCCTCCCGCCCTCCCAGGGCAAGACGGTCGTTTTGACCGTCGTGGACCGGTTATCGAAGGCGGCTCATTTCATTCCCTTACCCAAATTACCCTCAGCTAAGGAGACCGCTGTTACTGTCATTGATCACGTCTTTCGGTTACATGGCCTCCAGAAACACGTGGTGTCTGACAGGGGTTCCCAGTTTGTGTCCAAATTTTGGCGAGAGTTTTGTAAACTTCTGGGAGCGACTGTTAGTTTATCTTCTGGTTTTCACCCGCAGAGCAATGGTCAAACCGAGAGAGCCAACCAAGATTTGGAGAGAGTGTTACGATGTTTGGTCTCCAGGAATCCTTCCTCCTGGAGTCAACAACTGTCTATGGTTGAGTACGCACATAACACGTTACCAGTGTCATCCACGGGCCTGTCGCCGTTCGAATGTAGTGTAGGTTACCAGCCACCAGTTTTTCCCAGTTTTGAATCCGAAGCAGCGGTCCCCTCCGCTCACGTCTTCATCCAGAGGTGCAGTCACACCTGGGGGAGAGCCCGTGAGACTTTTCTCCAGGCTGGGACGCGCACCAAGTCTAAGGCCGATTGCCACCGGTCTACTCCTCCGATATACGCCGTTGGTCAAAAAGAGCAACCCCCCCCCCCCCACACACACTCTGATCAGCGCTGATCAGCAGCGCCAGCTGGTTGTCATCAGTGTGTGTCTTTATATGTTCAGTAACTGGTCTCTTATGTTGTCAGATCGTTATGGTTCCTGTGTGTGTGTGTGTGTTCCTGCTGTTCCCCGCTGTTCATGGTCCCTGGAGTTTGCCTGTTCCTTGTCGTGTGCTGTCGTCTGGTTGTTCCACTCAACACCGGGATCAGAGCACTTCACTGGATCACTCACGGGATTGGAGTACCTTCACCACGCTGTCCACCGAGGTCCCTGCGTTCGTCTTCATCGTCTTGTGATCGTCTGACCCTGTGTTCTTCGTGGCTTGTGCCCATCAAAATAAAGAGCTTTTGCATTTGCATCCACTGTCTGTGTATCATTACACCGTGCACTTATCTACTACACACATCTGTAACAAATAAAGTGTAACCCTTTATTTTTAGGGGTTGTTGCTACAGTGTAATTAATATTTAAGAACTAAGTAATATTATATAACGACATGTACTTGCTATAGGGTTAGGATTAGGGTTATAATGCATTAGTTTAGGGTGCATTATTTATCGTTAATACTATAGTAACTACATGTAACAATGACACTGTAAAAAAAAATGTGTGACCGAAAGTTACATATATAAAGTACATTCCAGGTCAGGGCACCACAAAACCGGAACGTATGGCCACAGCTCTGAAAAACACATATTTTATTCAGTTCCCTCCGCCACTTGAGCTCTCTAACATAATGCTTGTTATGTGCATATTTAAATCACTTTTGTTGTTCCCTTGTCACTTGCAACCTGCATTTGTGTTATTTATGCTAATAAGTCACCTGCTTGTGTCTCCAAGTCCCTATTTGTCATAAACTCTGTGTTTATTATGAGGCTGTCAATATTTTTTTTTAAGCCTTAATTATGCCTCATTATGCTAATTATGGAACATTACAGGACTCATGTTGTCTGTTGGATGGATTAACAAGAATGAATCATTAAACATCCCTTGGAAACGCAGCTAAAATACCTTGCATGTATAAACCTGAGAAATCAACAGTTTCAATCAGCTTCAAAATAAACTGTCGGCTCGGCTGCCAGAGCTTGGGCTCACCTTGTCAGTGACTGGATGAGCACCAGATAAAGAGCACTGTTAATGGCCCACTAGACTGTGCTGGAAAAAGAAAGGAAGGAGATATGGCCTGCGTGACCCAGCCTCAGAGCTCTTCTCCTGGATGCTTATTAGCTGGCTCCCCTCTCTGTGCTTTAGCCTGTCAGGGGTTCTGCTGAGCTAGGTCTTTCCAGGGCCTCTAGGGACCCCGTGGAGGGGAATATTTGTGCTGCCGCAGGACCCGATAATCCTTCGTTTGCTTCTTGCAGTGAAAGCGGGAGGTGGACGTGGCCTTTGGCATGTATGATTTGAGACTCGTCTCGCCGATCAGGAATCAGGCAGGACTAGCGCTGCCCTCTGAGTCTCTAGTTCAGTTTTTGGATGAGACAGCAAGACCATTTGGACTATTTGGATTACTAGGAGGCTTTAGGTGGTGCTTTATATCTGTATTAAAAGTGAAGCTGTGACTGACAGCTGGAGTATAGCATTAATATTAAGGCTGTCAATCAATTCAAAATGGATTATTTGATTAAGCTATATATGTCATTGTTTGCTGGGAAAAGCTTTAAAATTTCACTCAATGTGGTTTGTTATTCAAAATGGATTGTTCCAATGGAAGAAGAAGCAATTATTACTGTTACCTAATTTCATTTGAATTAATTAATCACATTAAAGTAATGTGTTTTATTTACGGCTCTAATCAAGATATAAAGTTATTTTATTTTATTTGCATTGTGATGGTCTTACATGATACTGGCTGGGTTTCTTGAAGCACAAGTACAATGTTAGTCTCATGTTCATAGTACTTTATATTTACCTCATGAAAACCCCTTCTCAAAAGCACTAAATAGCAATTTTCTAAATAGCAAGTAAAAAAAAAAAAAAAAAAAAAAAAAAAAAAAAAAAATATATATATATATATATATATATATATATATATATATATATATATATATATATATATATATATATATATATATATATATATATATATATATATATATATATATATATTAGGTTTAAAATTAATTATCAGACATTATGTGTGAAATAAAGACATATTAAACTAATTATCTCTTGAAAGCATTTTGGTCCATTAGTCGTCATTATTTTATTCATTATGCAACATTAAACATTACATACCAGTGGTGTGCAGTGGAGTTTTAAAATGAGGCAAAGTCCTCAAAGTTTTTTTAAACTATATATCAGGCAAAACATTATGACCTTCCTTATATTGTGTTGGTCCCCCTTTTGCTGCCAAAACAGCCCTGACACGTCAAGGCATGGACTCCATTAGACCCCTGAAGGTGTGTTATTTTTGTGAATATTTGTGTTGTTTTATTTTTTTAATATGGATTATTTTGTGTGACAACCATCACAAAACATAAAAACAGCTGCGGATCATCTAGCTAATAACACATAGTATTAAGAATCAGTGGTTCCTAAACTTTTGAACTGGGTCATTTTAATAAATGCAGCATTTTTTTATTTATCTTGTGGACTATATTTACATATATTTGGGGGGGGGGGGGGGGGGGGGTGCTGTTTCATGCATACTGAGCTTTTTATACTGTTAAAGACTTGGATTCCCATTCTAAACTACTAATGTTGGACGTTTGATGGAGTATTTCTGTGTCAAAAATACTCCTTCCGGTTTCTGTCCCTTCCGGTGTGACAAGTTTCGGAGAGTTTTTTTCGAGTATGGGTCCACTTGACGTCAACAGAGCTTAATGTACCTGTATGGGCTGTACGGGCTCTTCTCCCGGAAGGGTGCGTGCGCGCGCGTGACTAGAGCGAGAGAGGAAATGCACGCCCATAAACAATGCTCTCAAGGTGAAGAACCACTCGTCCGTGCAACACTTCTGTCGTGGCGCGCTCCACTTTAGTCCTATGGGTGACGTCAAGCGACTTCAACGCTTCAGCACAGCATTCCGGGAAGGCAGCGCTGCATTTGAACCGATTTGAATGCTGAAATGATGGGAAGCATCACAACATCACGCTTTAATCGCGTCGCAAAAGTGGATCTCTACTAGGGATGTCCCGATCAGGTTTTTTTGCCCTCGAGTCCGAGTCCGAGTCATTTGATTTTGAGTATCTGCAGATACCGAGTCCCGATCCGATACTTCTATAATACATAAAAAAAGAATAAAGAAGAGCGAAAAAACGAACCAGGATGTTCCTTATTTTTTATTTTATTCACCTTATTTCAACATTCAACAACTCTAACAAACAGAGCACTTCTGTGAGGTAGATTGAACAATCAAGTAATAAATAACAAATTCTTCACTTTTGGATTTTAGTGCTACAGTAAATATAAAAAAACTTATTTAAAAAACAAACACTTGAAATGAAATCATTGTGATGATAACTGCCTACAATGACATAAATCAACTTTGGGGAAAAAATATTTGAAGTGTAATTTGACTGAAGTGTAATTAACAATGCTTTTCAGGTTTTATAGGTCTAACTTTAGTTTGTAGGTAGAGAAATTGAATAAAGTAGGTTAATGAAATGTAAAATAGCTGCATATTTAACTGTTTAAGTTAAAGAATAATCCTTACAAAAGCTATTTAATCAAGAGCAGTGAGTGATTCCTTATCTTTTGTTTGACATTAAACAGACAGCAGTAAAGGCTACTGCCCCTTTAAGACCTAATGGAAGGCTCTGCATCGTCTTTCTCGACTGTATAAAGTCCTCTTAAGGGATATTCAGACTATGTCAGCTTGGATACTCATCAAGATGGACATGCTGACATACTTCTTGTTTGAGTTGGTCCGTTTAAGCGCAAGTCTTGAAAGAGAACTCAATATTTGCGCGCTGTGAGACGAGTGCGCGCTTTCAGATGATGCACAGAGACAGATCAGCGCGCGCGTTCTCATTCGCGTCTTCTGGCGAATATACACGGGTGATATTAGCGCTGTTGTAATGTATCACTGAGGAAACAGTATGTTTCTGTATCCATCTACAATAACATACATAAAGCATTATTTTCAAGTTACAACCCATATTATTGATGCGTCATCATGCTCACCTCACCCCAGAATATACATTATATCCGAGTCCTGATCGGGATGTAACGTCCGATTCCGATCGAGTCTGAAATCACGTGATCGGGCCCGATTTCCGATCATGTGATCGGATCGGGACATCCCTAATCTCTACGGTCACTGCTGTCAGGACTTCATGAAATCAACACTGTTACCAAAGAAGTGTGTTTTTGACGGAGCGGTCCCAACGATAAAGGTTCAAATGCTTTATCATTCAAATGCGCTAACGGACTCCATTGTTGTTCTATGTATAACGTTACACTAGTCTGACGTGCAAAACCGTTTTGCTTGCTACTGCTAATGTTAAATCGCATACAATAGTCCATAAACCGAATCATGTCCTCATAAACTGCGAGTAAACAAACACAAATGTTGACAGGCCACTACAGTACATACCACAGAGACGGACGTCCTGCTTCTGCTGTTTCTCCTGTTCAATTTATTTCAGCCTCCGGATCTGATTCTGGATCATATATGTATTAGTTGAATCTGATTCATAGCCATGGTTTATTTAGGGTAGCGTTTTCTTCTCCACCACTTTGTGTGCGCTCGTCATTCTTTAGCTCCGCCCACACAATACGCCTCCAGGTGCTCGTTTTTTGTTTTGTATTTTCCGGAAAGACTCGGTACAGCCTATATTTCTTTTATAAATATAATAATACTAAAGACTTTTCGGAGATATGAAGGATGCAATACTACTTTATAGGTACTCAAGATTGACATGAGATTGACTGAAACTGAGTGTTTCACCCCCCCTTTAAGAAGTGCAGGATAGACAAAATTGTAGTCAGAAGTCAGCAAACCTGGAGTGCAAGCAATGAAACAAGATTGGAGCTTCTTATTTTAGCCATTTGACATTTTGAGCTTGCTCTTCACACAAAAACAAACAAAAATACAAAAACTAAATTTAACTTGAGTCAGAGCAGCTAAAATTAAGGATGAGAGGCCACTTAATATCTTTGTTATTCGATTGTTAAGATGATCTTTACAGTATGGTTTGCAGTGTCAGCAGGTGTGTATCTAATATGTATAGGGATAGTTCACTCATAAAATGAAATCCTTAAACTGCCTAAGCAGTCTAAAAGAGCTTGACCATTATGCTAGATACATGTTGGGACCAACATAAGGGTGAGTATCAGATCTTTTTTGAGTGTTGCTTTAAGTGAGCTACTACTATGCATACATGATAACGCGTTTTCATGATTAAGAAATAGTGATTTCTTAGGACATTTAATTGTAAAGGACAGCTAACAAGGATAATCTCATTCCCATAACAGAAGGATATGAATATTCATTGACGCTCGAGTGAATATTTGCACTTAAGTTCTAATTCTATTGTAATTCACTCCCATTTTGCAAGTCCAGCATATCTGAAGCGTAGAGAATATTAATTGCTCATGCTCGGATGAATCAGGAGTGCCTCCGTGACTTCTGCCATTTCCTGATCATATCCCAATTGTAGTCATTTGTCTACATACTGCAGGCAAGCGTGATTAATTAAGTTTTACTTCTTTGATGGGAGATTGCTCAATTTATTTATTGGAAGAGAGCTCACAGTGTAATTTACTATACATAAGGTACTATATGTGGCGTGGCCATAGTTTTCACATTCTTTACAGTTTCTTATCCCATACATTGAGTTAGTGGTCAGTAATGCAATAGCAAAACTACTGTAATCTTTCCACAGTAACTCACTGTAAATCTCATTAGGACAGTAATGCTAGAATACATTTTACTGCTACTGAATGTAATCACCCCCTTGGCATGTTTTGTTGTTGTACAGGAATGGATGTCAAAGGGAAAACAAATAATTAATAATTAATGTTAAATAACAGTTTTTATAAATATTATGAAATCAATAGAAATAGTTACCCAGCTAACAAAAAATTCCAAACAATCCAATTAAGTTATGAAAACGTTATTTCAGAATGTTCCCTGAATGTTTAAAAAGCAGTAACGTAAGCCAATGTTCTGAGAACGTCCCAGATGATCTGTGTGTGAGGTGAACTGTTGCCCGGAATCTTCATCAGTCACAGCTTAAAAAGGAGAGGAAATGTGTTAAAAATGTCATATCACATCTCAGCTACTGTTTGCCAGAAGGCATGTTGGAATCTCTGAAGCCTGCTGAGGGGCTGAATACTTTTTATGGTCTATGTGTCCAAAATGCCCACTGGCATTACATAACCAGCAGAAAGAGAAACAGACAAAAAATGACTTTATGTTAATTTCATATATATATATATATATATATATATATATATATATATATATATATATATATATATATATATATATATATATATATATATATATATATATATATATATATATATAATTTTTATTTTATTTATTTTTTGTCCTCTAGAGTTTGCAACAACATGAGAGTGAGAACTATTTCTTTTTTTTATCTCTCTCTGTCTCTTTGGTAAACTATTCCAGATAAAACATTTAAAAGAGTTCTGAAACCATAGTCTTGGAGTTTGTGGCCCTGCATCAGAACATTTTGTTGCAAAAAAGACTAGACGCAAGAGTACAATTTGCAATTTTGTAATGTCTGTGATCCCAAAGCAAAAACACCATTTGCGTGGCTTTTTTTTTTTTAGCCCCAGCAGCATCCACTGTCAGTTTTCAGGCTTTGCTTTGGCTCAGCAACACTGCTTTGAAGTTAAAGCCATTTCAATCCATCTGTCTCTGCACACAAAATAACAATAATGCAGTCATTAGCATAAAACCCAACTACCATCCGTCACTCTCTCAAGGTTATTACTTCAGCACATGTCCCATATTATTTGCCATTTACAATATGTCAGTGCGTTGATTGTGTTGTAATAATACCATTGGATTGCCAGTTGCGTGACAACAGAAGTGCTTCATAATTGAATTTTTTGGCAAGACACTATCAAGTCACTGCTAGAAATGAGCAATTAATCAGTATTACAGGGGAACATGACACATAACTTGCTGGGGAAAATGTGCGCTCAGAAGATGGGTGGAAGAGTTTAGCTGATGAAGACGTTGCAGTAGTTCTCAAAAAAATGCCATGGAAACAGCTGCTGCAATTTGCACTTTTATAGACAGTGTAAATGGCCTAAATGTCCTATTATGCTTACAATGAACCAGTCATAAGCTAGGTCCAGATAAGGCTTTATTGCTCTCTTCACGGTATTCTCAAGCTAAGAAGTCCCTCATTCTTAGTTCAGAACAATTTATTAGGTCCAAATGTCAGTCACTAGTCCTCAGCATGTTTGGCTTTCTAATTTTCAGAGAAGGTCAAAGATTTTATTCGGATTGCCACTGATTGTGAGTGTCTGAGTTTAGCTAAATATGCTTTGTGTTGGAAAATGAATATGCTGATTGCCGTGGCTGTTTCACATACATTTGCAACACATTCTCGCACCCAACTCATCACATATGGACGCTTGACCCGGACCCCTTGTCGTCACTTTTCAACGAACTGGGCGTACCTTTATCGTCAATTTTCGACGCGCTGGGTGCTCCATTCATTTCAATGAGAAACCTTTGGCGTCATACACAGACGCACTGGGAATGGGAATATTATCGTCATGGTGAAATTTATTTTTTGATTTATTTATTGAAATTATTTATTGGTTTATAATTTTGCCATTATGCAAAGGGCGGCAGTGGCTCAGTGGTTCATGTAGGTTGTCTACAAACCGAAAGGTTGGTGGTTCAATCCCCGGTTCCACCTGACCAAGTGTCGAAGTGTCCATGAGCAAGACACCTAACCCCAGCTGCTCCCGACGAGCTGGATGGGGCCTTACATGGCTGACATCGCCGTCAGTGTATGAATGGGTGAATGTGAGGCAAAAATGTAAAGCGCTTTGGATAAAAGTGCTATATAAATGCAGTCCATTTACCATTATGACATGTTGGAGTGTGCTTCTCAATTAATTCAGCAAGCATAATTTCATTTACATTTATTTTATTTACGCTATTTATACACATTTTAACATGTAACCCAACCCCACCCCATCCCTAAACCTACCCATTTGTGTGAACATGATAAAACACAGGATATAACATACGACTGCATCCACGAGTTATTCAAAAAAGTTAAATAATCCAAGTTTTCCGAGGCCAAACGATTGATTTGCATGAAGAAAATCCCCAAAAGCGATCAGCATCTCCATCCGTCGAAGATCACGAACACATCAAATTTCAAATATTAGGTGTGTTTGACATCGGCTGCGGCTGGATGCATGCGATCGGCGAGAGTAGCCGAGTGCAGTCGGGGAGGAGCTGCAAACGGAGACGTGAAGTCGGACACTTTCTGCTTCTCGTGGTGACGCTTGCACTGCGTTTGCAAACTTTATCACAGCTGAAGTTAAATAAATGCAGTATTTCTCAAATACACAGATGTTTCAAATGATATTTTCATCCAATACTTAATGTACTGCTTAATAAAGCGTCTATTTGGACAAGATTAAAGTTCAACATATAAACATACACTGTCAATGAAGTGTTGTCAACGGTTTTTATCAGTTTTAGTTTGATAAACATGACAATATAACGTCGCGACTACATGAAAAGAGGTTTTACTGTTATAAATAAATGATTTGTGAGCATTAGTGTAACATAAGGTTTTAGAATAAACACGAAACACACGTGGTCGCTGTCATGCGGTGAATCCGGCCAATCGTGGATCAGCTGTGTCGTCATCAGAGCTCGAGCAGCCTCCTGCAGCCACCCTTGAGAATCTGCAGCGGCTGCATCAGCCGGCTGCTCTCGAATTGCTCTCGCGGTACTTTGTTGACATGCGTCACAGTCACGTGCCGTCGGCGCTGTCTCAAGTCGGACAAAATTTCTAACCGGCATGCACTGCTTCAAGTCAGCCGCCGATCGGTCTGCGCATCGCTAGGGGAAGTCGAACAAGCCTATTGCCGTGCGTACTTCAGATTTCATAGTGAAATTGCATTGGCTCTCATATATCTTGTGACCAATTGCGTCATTACGTCAGCATTGATTGTAAAATGTCATTGGCTCTCCTGTGTCTTGTGACCGATTGCGTCATGTTTAAGAGTCTTTTGAATTATTTGAATGAGTTATGAATGAGTTTGTTCATGGGGCAGCCAGCGGGATCATCATTTCAGCGATTAAAACATCAAGATCAACTCTGTTCTTCACATGAAGACATCGTATGACTTCAGAAGACTTGGAATGCAACATAAGTTAATACTTTTATACTGTTTTGGTCAGATTTTGCAATAAATACTTTTACTGACTGTACATTTATTTGCCTGGTATGTGTTTTATATTGTTAAGATGTGGGTAGGTTTAGGGTAGGAGTTGGGTTAGTTGCTCCAAAATATAAAAGTAGCCTTTAAATATTAATCAAATCATGTCTGCTTTTACAAACGCAAATAATTAAATGCGTCTGTGTATGACGCCAAAGGTTTCTCATTGAAATGAATGGAGCACCCATCGCGTCAAAAATTGACGATAAAGGTACGCCCAGTTCGTTGAAAAGTGACGACAAGGGGTCCTGGTAAAGCGTCCATATGTGACGAGTTGGGTGTGAGAATGTGTTGCCATTTCATGTGCAAAAAGGCGATTCAGTGGAGCTCATTGCGGGTCTCCAGCTTAAGAGAAATGAATATTCATTAGTCACCAAATTGAGGAGTGTTTTTTCTTTTTTCTTTGGGGGAAGTGTGAGTGGTTGTCTTTTTATGTATTGTCAATTTAAGGACCAAAAAATATCATACAAAAAATATTTGTCTTTATAGTACATATTTGTATTAGCTTTAATGTAAATGGTTGTTCATTTTATTAATACTTGAAGGGGGTGCATTATTGAATTTCCACTGCTTGTTTGTGGCTTATAAAGTCTGATCGATACATTTAGTGCTTTTTACTCTTTTTGCAACCTTTGAAACTATCAAGCACTTTACAAAATAGTATATAGACATTTGGTATTATTTTCTAGATATATGTATTCGTAATAATGTTTTCTCTGATAATTAACTTTACGTTCACACTCATAAATGCCACCCATTTACATTTCTAACCTTACTAATTATTCTCTGTAACAGATGGTTTCATATACAGGTGACATAACAAAATAGCTTTTATTTGCCCTAAAGGATCATCTGCCATGTGTAAATCATTTTGAATGTCTATAACTTCCATTTGGACAACATTTGCAACATGAAGCCATGACTGTATTGATTTCTAGCTCCCAATGCAATAACATTTTGCCTCTCCCGAGCATGACAGCTGTGTCAAATGGAACACACACACTTGTTCTGGTGCTTGATGTTATGCTGACCAGCCGATTAATTGAATTGACCCCTTTAATATGCTAGCTGTGATGTAAATGCTCTGCTCTCTGGGTGCCTTTAAAAACAGTATCTCTTGTATAATGCAGAGCATGACAGCTTTATTAAAATGGAAATGCAACAAGTCAAACGAATCTTGTAAAGATTGAAATAGTTTGTTTTATTAAGCGTCTTGTCTGTGATTTGTCCCAGATGTAAGTATGAATCTTAAAGAGTCTTTTCTTCTTCAGAAAGGTCAACAAATGTAAATCAAATCAATTAAGTCTTGCTATGTTTGGGAAATTTTGCCCATAGGAATTCTGGTGCTCCTGGTTGTATATTTCGGTCTGTTGGGTTTTCATGATTTATGGGGACATTCTATAGACATAGGTATTTTAATACTGTACAAACTGTATATTCTATATCTTACACCTACCCCTACCTCTAAACTTACCCTGCATTTTTACATTTAAAAAAAAAATAAAAAAAAAATAAAAACAACAACATTAATTCATGTTTAAAACATTAAAACATGTTTTCTTCATGTGGACCACAAAAGGACAAGCATTTTATGGCCATCTTTGTGGGGACATTTCCCCACATTGTAGGGTTTACCTGAGAACACACACACACACACACACACACACACACACACACACACACACACACACACACACACACACACACACACACACACACACACACACACACACACACACACACACATCGTCGTGTTTCCATGTTTTATGGGGACTTTCCATAGGCGTAATGGATTTCATACTGGACAAACCATACATCCTATCCCCCTACACTGCCCCTGCCCCTAAACCTACCCATCACAGGAAACATTCTGCATTTTTACTTTCTCAAAAAAACTCCTTCTGTGTGATTTATAAGATGTTTTCCTCATGGGGACCTAAAAATGTCCCCACAAGGACAAGAATTTCGGATATTGCCATCTTTGTGGGGACATTTTGTCCCCATAACGAAGGGATTACCAGGTCTCACACACACACACACACACACACACACACACACACACACACACACACACACACACACACACACACACACACACACACACACACACACACACACACACACACACACACACACACACACTTATGATGAATTGTTTGTTTTGGCCCCTAGAATCTTTTCCAGTTTTCATCCCGTTAGCTACGGCCCAGCATGCCAGTTGCCATTAGGATCAAAAATAAAAGGCCAGTGGTGGTCTGTGGTTTGACTTCCCTAAATTAAATTTTATGTTAAAATGTACTATTGTAATGTAAGTATAAAATAATCCTTTTACAAAGTCGTCCCACTCTGAAAGTCTTTTAGAATAATTCTCACTTGTGCAGGATATTACAATGTGTTTTGTTATAGGTATGAAATGAATGTTGTAGATGCAACCTTTTGCACAGTCTATGTGCATTCATCAATGGTCTTTTGTAAAATGCCACATCTTTCTCTTTAATGATGACATAATTACAAAAATAACTGAAATGGTGGCTAAATGCAACTCCCATTATCTGTCTAAACAGAGTGTTGTGAAAAGAATAAGTCATAATAACACCCTGTTTCAACATACCAGTAAATACTGAGAATTTTCAGTTCTGGAAAGCTTTGAATGTCAACATCAAATATGTCTCTGTTCCGGGTTACCCATCAGAACTGGAATACAAACTTGAAAGGAAAGCTTGAATGATATGATAGCTTTCATACCCAAGGGAAATCAGAGGCCAGTGTCCACCATTATGGCAGCCGAATAGCCCAGACACATAGATTGCATTCACAGAATGCTTTGATTTTACCTCTCACCCGTTTCATGTGCCTCCAACAGGATTTAAGGGAGGGAGAAAATAAATAAATGAAAATAAAATAAAAATAAAAATAATAATATATATGGTTTGTGTAATTAATGGAGTTTGTAGCTTTTCTACACACCACATTTCTTTCTTAAACGGGGTACTTCAGTGCTGGGAAGATGAATCTGTATTTAAACTGGGTCATTAATGTAGTAGAAATGTGAAATTATTTTTGAATGTGGTGCCTTCTAGACTGAGAAAAGACAGAAAATGTATTTTTGTCTCATGGAGATGAAAGACTACAATTCCCAGAATGCTTCCCTGCCCTGTAAGGCAATTCCCAAAGCCACCGCTACTGGATTACTGTGATTGAGTTGGAGAAGACACTACAATTAAATACTGAACATGTCTGTTCAATATAATGAGTGAGTCACCGCGCGAGTATCACAGCACTGAGCACTAACTGAAGGAGTCAGATAAATGAGCTGAGCTCTCGTGATGAGAGCTGAGGTAATCGTGACTACACTCACGGCATACATTCACAACGCAAGTTCAGTCTGGCACGTTTCAGTTCATGCCTTTGCAAGCTTAACTTTCATATAAATTAATCTGAGAGGTTAAAAGACTTACATTTCTCATCATAGCTCCGTTTAAATGAGTGCCTGCAGCTGCCCTAGCTGAGCTGTGAGCGTGATCTCTCATCCCCCATGCGCGGGTTCAAAATATGCGGAAATGGCTCCCTCTGCTGGCTGTAGTCTTTAGCCTTTGGCCAAACATTCCTACTATGATGCAAATATCGTCAATTTGCATCATAGGAGGAATTTTTCCAGAAATAAAATGCATAAATCTCTTGTCTTGGGATATGAGGGGGGAAAGCACAATCATTTGAAAATACTCCAGGGTTTCTACTGATACAAAGTAGGGATGGCGAAAACGAAAACGCGAAACTGCTTTTCGCATGCATATGATACGCACTTTATGGCGTATATATGACACGCTCTCTTGGGTAGGTTTAGGGTAGTGGGGTGGGGGGTTCGTATGTATAATACGCCATAAAGTGCGTATCATATGCACGCGAAAAACAGCGTATCATATGCACGCCAAAATGAGTTTTGGTGTATACATTCCACGACATTGCGCGCTCGTACTATTTATACGCATTTTTCATGAGATCCAGCTGGTCTATAATAGCCTAATTTAGAGATCACTTTTTTTTTTTAACCAACAACCTTGATCGGTTAACATTGATACGGTCAACCATCGGTTAAACGGTCATCGGTTAACATCCCTAATACAAAGCCATATGCTAATCGCTGAAGTAACCCTTTAAATGCAGAAAGTTTTGTGTGATTGGTAGGTTAAGGGGTAGGGTTAGTGTAAGGGGATATAGAGTTTGTACAGTATAAAAGCCATTACCTCTATGCTGAGTCCCCACAAAGATAATGAACCAGTGTGTGTGTGTGTGAGAGAGGTTGTGTGTGTGTGTGTTGACCTGTTTCTTGAGAATTTGAGGGTTGTTTTTTTATCGTGGTCTGTCTTTCTATCTGTCTGTCTGTGTGACTCAGCTGATATCATGAGAACATATGTGATGCTTTCAAAAGTTATTCATTATTTACTTGATTTATTCCTAAGGATAGACATTGGCATTGTATTCACTGACATAAAATTGCAATGCTTTTTGCTAAATTATTAAGTGATTTTAGAAAGTAATTTGCGGCACATTGTTCTGCTCTTTTGGAACGGTATTATTATTCCCATAAAGTATAATATTATTTCTGCATGATGGCTTCACATCTACCCTTTTCATTTCAAGCTATATAATAGACCAAGTGCAATAGGCATAGCAAATGACATCAATGGAAGTTAATTGTTTTGTATACAAACAGCACAAACCTACTTTTTTTCTGTGCAAGATGTAAACTGTAGGCTACATAAAACAACCTATAGGCATTTAGGTTAATGGGGAGAAGAAGAACCAGGGCATCCGTAGGAGTCCATTACCCATCTGCATTTACATTCCACTACCAACATTTTTCATGCATAAATTAGAGTCTAATGCAGGCAATTATTAGACTTCCATTAGAACACTAGAACTCCCTCACTCTCTCTTGCTCTCTATATTTTACTTAAGTTGGCTTATCTATCATTTGAAATGTATGTGAGTGCTTAGTGCCACTATTACATGCATTCGAAGTCACAATGCTGCAGAAAACAACTAATCTGGTCTGCTTCAATTGCAAATCTATTGTCTTCTTGGCAATATATATATATATATATATATATATATATATATATATATATATATATATATATATATATATATATATATATATATACATATATATACAGTATATATATATATATATATATATATATATATATATATATATATATATATATATATATATATATATATATATATATATATATATGGAACATCTTTGTTTTTGTACATTCACACCAGGACCAGGCTGAGTAATAGGAGTAGTTTTAGTGATTTCTGTAGCTATCAGAACTCAAAATTCACAGTGTGCTGAATGAAATGAAGAGGGGGAAAAGGTTATTTAGAGCGAATGTCAGCTCATTTTTTGCTTGTGCAGTTTCACAGCACTTTTGAGTCAGAGATATAATATATACCTAATTTCCCAAAAAGGTCGGCAAAAGATAAGTAGGTAGCCATTACTCACTGTAGGACTGTTCTAGGTATTCACATAACTATAAGAAGATGATATATAAGATGCTATAGTACACAATTAAGTCTTTAGTTGATGTTCTTCCTCTATACATGTGAGTCATGTTTACAACCTACCAAAACATTGTCTGTCCATTCCTCTGATGCCTGAGCAAAAAAAAAAAAAAAATCCATAGGATGTGCATGTTTAGCAGTGCTTTCTGCAGGACAGTCCCTTTGGAACTAGACATAGGGTTAAGTGCCTTGTTCACTCTCATGTAAATAAATAAATAAGCCGTTCTGGGGTTTCGAACTCAGAACCTTTTTTTTAGCAAATCTTTGAACACTATCTTACCACCTAACTAGCTGAAGCTAGAAACAGAAGCAGGGTCGTAAATGCTTATTAGTACCCAGTCTATTAAACATGGCTGATTCATGCTGACTCTGTCCATTTAAAAATGAGCAGTACATGAAAATCAATTTGCTCATGTGCTACAAACCTTTATGAATGGTATGGAACCATAAGGTAAATGGATATGAAAAGCACTTTAAATACGCATATAAGTCTTCTAAACATAAATAATGTTAATAGTGTTAAATAATGTGAATTACGGTATAATTTAGTTTAGATGTTTCCTACAGTATAACACCTACAGTATAAAAGAGATTACTTGAAATGAATTGGTGTTTTTCTTTTTTTTTTTTCTTTTTTTTTTATCAAGATACCATCAAAATTAATTTGCAGTTTGTCTTACTAATCATACTAAGGCCATGCAACCAAATAGCAAGGGTTATATAAACATACAGGTATATATATTTTTTCAGGTATATATATAGACAGCCATACCTTTTTTCACAGTGCACACTCAAAAAAATAAAAATAAAAAAATAGCTCCATTAATCTCAGTATTGTGGTGGAAAAACACTTATCTGCCAGTCAGTGTCACATCGCCTCTTCAACAACCGGCCCACGTACAGGCACACAATAGGAGTGTGTAGCCAGGAGGAGGACAAATTTGAAAAACGCCAGGAGGTGCCTATTGTGCTTCATCCTGAGACCATAAATCCAACATGATATCTGTCCATCTCTTATCTAAGATTCTCATAGTGAATGCTTAAGATGTCCTCAAGGTCCAGGAATGGGACGGAATGTCCAGACCACTTGTGAATGATGACTTTATGGAATGAAGCCTATTTTATTTTATTTAAATGATCTATTGAGAATGTGGTAGGAATTGTTTTTTTTATTATTGTTTTTTTTTTTTTAAATGGAAGCCCATTTCTGTCACAGGTACAGAGACTGCGGAGACAAGAATGGTAAGTTTGCAGAGTTAATTGAGCACCAGTGAGATAGAACGGGGTAAAGGGCAGGTGACTCAGTGATAGCGTGGTCTGGGTGGGCTTCGGGTGTAGATGGGAAACGTTGAAGAGATCGCTGGAGAGGAACGCTGGAGCACAAGGAACACACACATGCTGGACACAGGATATTCGAGGAGACTTGACAAGAGACGCTGGAGACTGGTAGTTAACATCGAGGGAGTCCTTAAGGTAAACAAAAGAAATTAGTACCTTTCTCAAGACGAGACCGGACAGTGATTGCGTGCGTGCGTGTGTGTATCTTTTGTGCTGCTGGTGATTGGGGTGGTGATGAGCTGCAGATGTTCGTGATCAGTACTCTGGTGAGGGTGTGCGCTGTGAGTTTGTGACATGGGTGCCTGGCGTGTCTGTGACATTCCCCCCAACCCCCCCCTGGTGGTCGACCTCAGCCTCGCGGTGCAGGTCTGTTGGGATGAGAGGCATGGAAATGTTCAAGCCGAGTAGGATCAAGAATGTAATTTCTGGGTACCCATGAGCGCTCCTCTGGTCCATAGCCCTCCCAATCCATCAAATACTCCAGGAGACCACCACGGCGCCGGGAGTCCAAGATCTCCTTTACGCTGTATGCGGTACCTTCTTCCACAATGAGTGGGAGGGGAGTCTCTTCGGCAACCCCAGTCTCTGAAAGGAGGTTTTAGGAGTGAAACGTGGAACATGGGGGGAATCCGGAATTCTGGTGGGAGTTGGAGCTGGTATGTGACAGGGTTGATCTGCTTGGCG
The DNA here is from genome assembly GCF_024679245.1 of Pseudorasbora parva. Classification (NCBI taxonomy): domain Eukaryota; kingdom Metazoa; phylum Chordata; class Actinopteri; order Cypriniformes; family Gobionidae; genus Pseudorasbora; species Pseudorasbora parva. Next base: position 19,144,479 of record NC_090175.1, on the reverse strand, counting down.
ATCCTGTAGGGGCCAATGAACCTGGGACTGAGCTTCCTGCATGGCAGGCGAAATCTGATGTCCCGCGTTGACAGCCATACCTTCTGTCCCGGCTGGAAAGTTGGAGTGTAGATCGGCTGTAGATCGGCTGCCATCTTGCGCCTGCGCAGGGCTCGCTGGAGTTGATGGTGCACTGAGTCCTAGACCCTCTCGCTCTTCCGGAACCAGTAATTGACGGCTGGCACATCCGATGGTTCTCCCGACCAGGGGAACAGTAGGGGTTGATAACTGAGCACGCATTGGAAGGGGGTCAATCCCGTGGTGGCTTGTCAGAGGGAGTTCTGGGCATACTCGGCCCAACCCAGGAACTGGTTCCAGGAGTTCTGGTGACCATGACAGAAGGTACAGAGGATAAACCGTTCTCCTGGATCTTCCTCTATGTCTGCCCGCTTGTCTGCAGATGGTAGCCCAACGATAGACTCACGGTCACACCTAGGAGCGAGAGGACATGAGAGGTAAACTGTGGTCCTCGGTCCGACACAATGTCCTAAGGGATTCCATAATACCGAAAGATTATGTTAAACATCAATTCCGCTGTTTCCAGGGCTGTGGGCAGGCTCTTCAGGGGGATGAGATGACAGGACTTGGAGAAACGGTCTACCACCACTAGGATGCAGGTATTGCCATCGGACACTGGAAGGTAGGTGATGAAATCCACTCCTAGGTGTGACCACGGACGATTCGGAATGGGCAGTGGGAGGAGCTTGCCTGCAGTCTGTGAGTACCAGGAATGGATGTTGGGATCCCTCCAGCCAATGCCTCCTTGGGCAAGCTTGATGGCAAGTAGCTCCCTGTTCCCGATGTCATAATTGACCTCCGCCAGGCTGAACTTCCGGGAGAAGAAAGCACATGGATGGAGTTCACTGGCATCCCCTGCTGTTGCAACAACACCGCTCCCGCTCTGGTGGTGGATGCGTCCACTTCCACGACGAACGGCTTGGCAGGATTGGGATGGACCAGGATGGGAGCAGTGGTGAAGGCTTCCCTGAGATCTTCAAAGGCCTTCGTGGCCACTGGATTCCAGGACAGAGACTTGGGCTTACTATGCAGGAGGTGAGTGAGGGGACTGGTAATGACACTGTAATTCTGGATGAATCTTCAGTAGAAATTTGCGAAACCTACGAAGCGCTGGAGCTCTTTGATTGTGGAAAGAGTGGGCCAGGTCTTAATGGCGTCCACCTTCCCCTTGTCCATCTGGATGCCACAATATCCAAGGAACTGCACTGAGGGCTGATGGAAGGAGCATTTCTCGGTTTTGAGGTACAACTGGAATTCCCTCAGGCGTTGCAGGACCTCCGCAACGTGACGACGATGGTTGGCCAGGCTCAGAGATCAGGATGTCATCCATGTACACTAGAACTGACTTGTGGAGGAACTCCCGGAGCACCTCATGAATGAAATCCTGGAATACGGAGGGGGCGTTTGCCAGGCCATAGGACATCACCAAATATTCGTAGTGGCCTGTAGGGGTCACGAAGGCGGTCTTCCACTTGTCCCCCTCACGTATCCGGATGAGGTTGTACGCGCTGCGGAGGTCCAACTTGGTGAAGACAGTGGCCCCACGGAGATGTTCGAGCGCTGTTAGGACGAGAGGAAGGAGATATCTGAACTTGATGGTAATCTCTAACGGCTCGGTAATCGATGCAGGGCCTCAAGCCTCCGTCCTTCTTGGCCACGAAGAAGAAGCTAGATGCAGTAGGGGACGTGGATGGTCGGATATAGCCCTGATCGAGTGCCTCCTGGATGTACTCTTCCATGGCCTTCTCCTCCGGCAGGGAGAGGGGATAGATCTTTCCCCTGGGCACTGGCTCAGCCGGAAGCAGATCGATGGCACAGTCCCATGGCCGATGGGGAGGCAGCTTGGAAGCCCGGTGAGGACAGAAAACGTCACTGAAGTGGACGTAGCAGGGTGGAATGCTAACAGATCGCTTTTTGAGGGGACTTTCAATAGAGCAGCTCTTAAGTAGGCAGAGGCCTCAGGTGTTAGGCATAATCAGGCTCCACCCCCATCCAATTGGCAGCTATTCTCAGACAGGAAAGAAAACAAGAGAAAGAGTAGGGGCTCGTAACAGAGGCACAGACAGGGATACTCCTGGAACAAGACGTGGAAGGAACAGGCAGTGCAGTCAAACAACCAGAGAAACAATTCTCTCCCAACTTGAGGACCTCACCAGGAGATGACAGGGTTGTGCTGCTCTAACCATGGGCGCCCTAGGATCAGGTCAGCGGTGGTATCCTCAGGAACCAGTAGGTGGATCTCCTCCACATGTAGAAGCCCTGTCTGGAGCTGAAGGGGGCCGACAAGGAGACTGACATGCCGCCGGCTTAACGGCCTGCTGGTGATGGATTCAACTTGGAAGATAGTGGGAGTGCGGGTCGTTGTGCGGTAGAGCTGATGGCAGAGGGCGCTGGAGATGAAATTCCCAGCGGAACCGGAGTCGAGGAGAGCCGAGAAGGCAAGGAAACATCGGTGGTAATCAGGTTCACTACAGTGGTCAATGGTCGACTCTTATAGGTAGCAGGATAGATCACACTCACCAAAGGACGAGGAGGAAGTGTAGGACACTTGTTGATGTAGTGAGCCGAAGCTCCGCAATATAAACATAGGCCGTTGGCCAACCGTTTTCTCCATTCCAGGTGGTTTCTAGTGGCATAGCTTCGTGTACTGGTTCTGGAGGGCTGACGGACTTTGGACGACGGAGGGATGGCAGGCTCAAACACTGGTCGTGGTGTTCTTCAAGACACGCCTGCATACGAGTGGCGAAGCGGATAGTTAGTTGGATATAGCGTTAAAGCCCGATGGAATCTTCGTATGCAGCGAGAATTCTCAGAATTCTGACTTTTCCTCTCACAATTGCAAGTTATAAAGTCAGAATTCTGTGATATAAACTCGCAATTGCGTGATATTAAGTCAGAATTCTGACTATTTCTCAGTCGGAATTTTAACTTTATATCACGCAAGTTTATATCTTAGAATTCTGACATTAGAACTCGTCATTGTGAGAAAAAAATGTAAAAAGTCTGACATTATATCACGCAATAGCTAGTTTATTTCTCAGAATTCTGACCTTATAACTCACAATTTTGAGGAAAAAAAGTATGAATTCTGAGATAAAAAGTTGCAATGCTATTATGCTATTCTTTTAATTTTTTTTTATTTAGTGGCGGAAACAGACTTCCATACATGCTTGAGGCTCTGAATTTATGGAAACCGAATAAATTCACAGAATTATCCTTGTGACATTTAGTAGGGAAATATCATGGTCTGTGGAAGTGGATGGCCAGTCCACAAATATTCAGATTTTAACGTCCTGATGCATAATGACAGATAGGGAAATGAGATAGATTTGACATGCCCAAACAGATGCACAGACTTGTAAATGTGCCATTGTAAAACAAAGAATACGACATTAGAGAGACTTATTTTCTGATCTGCCATATATTATTCCATGTGAAGCTTTTGTTATTGTTTGGCCTGAGATAAATATCAGGTTTATTGTTCATCACAAAGCATCTGATGATGTGGCTCTTCTTCATTCAAAGATGAATAAATTATTCTGAAAATGGACTTGAAAATGGCAGCTATTGTGACCCAACAAATGAATGCAAAGGGCTTGCAAAAAAAGCATATGATTGCTTTTGCTAATTTATTTATTTTCAGTCAGATGGAGAAATTGGATATATGGAAATGATGAACCGTCCCTCCGATAGCTTTGAGATGCTAGTAATATCTCTTAACTGTTGTTTTTTTTCTTCACATTCACTCTCTTTACACTCATTTGATGTTACCTTCTGTTCTCTAAAGCTCTGTGCAAATTGCACACTTATAATTCATGGCAGCACAGCCAGCATAGCAACTGGAACACTTTAGGTTGGATCCACAAGTATCGTCAAAGGGATTGTGCATTTTCAACAGCAGATGCCAGATGAAAAAAAAAAATGTTTTCTTCTGTCTTGAAGATCTCAGAAACTAGTGATTTAGATCCAGGTTCTTCTTTTCTGCCATATTGAAGTTGCAGTTTTTCCCTAGGGGCCCATGGTTTGGCTGCTTAGCCTTTCTGCAGGATTATATTACGCCAATAGGTGGCAGTAAGTGACTGTATTATAAGTGATTCATCAAATCATTCATTCAACAGTTTTGTTCAAAAGTGACTGAGGCTGTGTCTCATTTCAAAGGATCGGTGACAGATGCGGCTGACAAATGTAACCTCTAGAGCATGCAGCCTTCACAATGAGATACAGATATGTATGTGTTATTATACATATATATATTTTTTTAATTATAATATTTTTTTTTTTTAACCAATTCATTCAAAAACACTGAATAATTCAGAGATGAATCACCACTACTGTGCTGGTGAAAAGGTTTTACTATGGATTTGTTTGGAACTATTTTCAGCAGAGCCAAAGCAGACAAATGAGCTGGCAATGTCTAAACTGTAAGTTACTTAATATTAAGAGCTTTTACGCTCTTTAATGTGACGTGACAGATCACAGTATAGGAGCGGTGGCCTATAACACGATCATCTCTTCTATTCAAAGATTAAACATCAATCAACAGCTGAAGGTATGAGGATACATTATAACTTACTGAAACGTATTATATCTTGTGTAATTGCTCAATCATTGTCTTAACGGTGGAAAGATATCAATAAAACAGCTTTACCTCAGAAGTCCTTTAGTGTCCACAGCTGGTTAGTTCACTAGAGAAAGGAAAACTCTTCACTAAATATATATGCACTATACTTACAGCCTATATATTCATTATAATCTGCTTAACCTGTTAGTGATGTCTTGATTATTTAAACAAATCTGAACATGAAAATCTGTCATTTTTCTCTGATATGGTAGGAAATGAAACTGAATGTGGAGGATTTTAAATGTGATGAATCTGATGATGATTGACAGGGCAGTTTAAAACGGTGATGAGATAAACATTACTAAGCGACAGAGTCCGTTAAAGATGATGAAGTAGTATGTCCCGAAGCTTGCATACTTTTCTGCTACACACTCAAAAGTATGTACTTTTTCTTCACAAAAAGAATACATACTTTTAGGACGTAGTATAAGTAGGCGAACTGGGACGCAGCATCAGGTTTCTATGGGAACTGCAGTGACGCAATTAAATTTACCAATGAGTGATTGGCTCTTTTACCTTAGAACTATTCCGACATATTGAGTTTTGCAGTTTCTCCCGTTCATAAGTAACACAAGTGAACTGTCTTTCTATATCTTTGCTAATAATCATTCTGTGAATATGAAAGTCCACACCACAACTATAACAATAAACCCACAGAGAAACAATGTTACTGGAGGCCTTTGCAGCCTCATTGTATAATCACACTCTTGCAAACAATTTTTAAAATAAAGACTGAAAGGGTGGTTGCCAGAATCTAATGGTAATGATGTTGAAATTGTGCGACTTCAGTGTTGTTCCTTTATTGCCTTTTTACCTCTGGTGACCGTGTTCAAAATTCATAAAAGTTGTGTTTAGTTCTGAAGATAAACACAATGAACAAATAGTGTAAGAATTATAAACCTTTATGAATCCCAGCTTATTTTTTGTAATAATCAAAAAGCCAATGGAAAAATCCGGTTGGGATTTATCAAGGGAACCAGGGTGATGCTAACTTCTGAAATGGCCTATGCTGTACATCATCACTGCATCATTATATAACAAATGATATTTATATAATGTGTTTTTACATTAGAATATATATATATCATTTATTTTATTCATATTTTATTCATACTAAACTATCCTTAAAAGCATATTTCTCCATTGATGGCCATTAATTTTACTGCTGCTTTAGAGTTGGTCACATGGTCACCTTGATTTTGCCGAGTTACAGCACATTTTGTTGATCCTAGAAGAACATTCCAGTCCAAAAATGCAGTCCTTACACTAACTTTATCCTTACCACTATAATTGGGAACGCTTCTTTCACTTTGCCTCTGATGCTGATCACTTATTCCCCCTGCTAGATGACAGAAGACTGCAATTAGGTTATGTGGGCAGAACAGCATGGGCAGATTCAGCCCAGAGGCTGTCATGTTTGCAGGGGCCCTCTGGGGTACATCGCAGGACTCCCGGCCTACACCGTGGGCGGAACAAGTGAACTTTGTCAGGGATGCATGCAGCGGTGTTCTGGAAGAGTCTGAGATGTACAAAGGAGGGTTCGTCCACCGAGACTACAGCAGGGGGAGGCAGGGTTCATGTCAGCCTATTATTTTGAATGTCTCTGACATGAAAAGGTGAAAATGGCAATTAAAAGACATGCTAAAAATATGCTGGCAATCCCCCTATCAACCTCTGTCTGAAGCTCCTAAGCTTGAGTAAGCCTGATTTGTGCTCCTGTTTATTGGTTCAGAGGTTGGCCTTTTGTCAATTCACATCGGCTCAGCAGTTATCACGTTAATTTTGATTTGGTTATGCGTGTGTTCCTGACTCTCTTGTTTAACCCTGTTGAATAAAGGGAATGTGAAGTTTCCTTTAGCACTCAGGAGTGTCTGTGTTCAAGGTTGAAATGAATGGAAGTTTTAACTTGACATTTTGTATTTACATTTTTGAGTACAAATGAATTACATTTTAGTGGTACTTAGTTAAAAAGTAACAGCTTTCTTTTTAGGTTGCAAACACTATTTTGCTGAGTTCTGTCAACCTGGTCTCACAGAATTCCGTGAAATGAACACGGACCCTTAACTCAAAAATCTGTGGTAGTTTCACGGAATCGCCTAAAATTCCGCGATGGGTCCACGGAAGTGATGCCTATGTAAGTCAATGACAAGCAGGATCCGTGGTCCACACACGGATTCCCAACACACATTTAATTATTTGCATTTGTAAAAGTAGACATGATTTTATGAATATTTATAGCCTACTTTTATATTTCGGAGCAACTAACTCCACTCCTACCCTAAACCCACCCACTCAACAATATAAAACACATAACAGGCAAATAAATGTAGACTACAGTCACAGACACTTATTTATTGCAAAAACGGACCAAAAACAGTATAGAAGTATTAACTCATGTTGCATTCCAAGTGTTCTGAAGTCATACGATATCTTCACGTAAAGAATAGACTTGATTTGAATGTTTTCATCGTTGAAATGATGATCGGGCACCATGCACGCACTCATTCATATTTTTCATTCAATTGATACATTACAAACAACTCTTCAGCATGACGCCATCGGTCACGAGACACATGAGAGCCAATGGCATTTTACAATCAAAGCTGATGTAATGACGCAATTGGTCACACGAATGCTTTCAAACCTGACGTGACATTTCTTCCGCCAGCAATATATGAAATGTATTAATATTCGGCGGATGGACTCAACGTTACTGATCGCTTTTGGGGATTTTCTTCACAGAAATCAATCGTTTGGCCTCAGAACACTTAAATTAAATTATGCTAACTGAATCAAACTGACGAATATAAGGTCTTGGAACAGGGAATCCATGTGTGGACTGTCATTGACTTACATAGGCATCACTTCTGTGAACCCATCACGGAATTTTCGGCAATTCCGTGAAACTACCAAAGATTTTTGAGTTAAGGGTCCGTGTTCAGTTCACGGAATTTTGTGAGATCAGGTTGGTTCTGTAGACATAATATTAATCATTACATTAAGAAGGAAGCCCATGTCTCTTGCGATTCCTATTATGTATTGAAAGAAAATACAGTACATCCAGAAATGGTCTCACAATTTACTCTCTTTTCGCTTTAGACCAACTGTCACCAGCATGTGAGTGAAGTTCACGTTTGACGTAAACATGAGCACATTGTGAAGTGCAATGTGAAGACATGGAATACCTTCTTAAGATTCATCAGTGAAAAGAAAGAAAAGAAGAGGAACAAAAGGAGGAAGAAGCCAAGCAAGAGTAAAAAGGGGGCTGGGTAAAAAATACACACACACACAAACGTTCTCTGTTGTCATATTTTAAAGCCCACAATTTTTCCCCCTTAAATTATTTTGAGTTTTGTACCATTCTGATGAATATGAAGATTTGTTTCTGTCTAAAATCACCAAACAACACAAGGGTTAACACCAGTTTTACCGGCCTTACCGGCCAGGTCTTGATTTTCCATTGGTGTTATGTTGTTGTTCTATGTGGATGAGCTTGCAGTCTCCAGCTTTACCCAAAATGAGTGGATTCCCTGGCTCTGCCTCCAGCCACTAATCCCATCTCTTCTCGTCTTGGCTCCTCCCTCACTTGACCTTCACTATAGACTTTGGGCTCCACCATATACTTTGGCCTTCACCATAGATTTAGACCTTCACCATATACTTTGACCTTCACCATAGACTTTGGGCTCCACCATATACTTTTGACCTTCACCATAGACTTAGACCTTCACCATATACTTTGACCTTCACCATAGACTTTAAGCTTGACCATAGACTTTGACCTTCCCCATAGACTTTGGCCTCAACCATACACTTTGACCTTCACCATAGACTTTGAGCTTGACCATAGACTTTGACCTTCACCATAGTCTTTGGCTTCTTCCATATACTTTGACCTTCACCATAGACTTTGGCCTCAACCATATACTTTGGCCTTCACCATATACTTTGGCCTCAACCATATACTTTGGCCTTCACCATATTCTTTGGCCTCCACCATATAGTTTGACCTTCACCATAGACTTTGGCCTTCACCATATACTTTGGCCTTCACCATATACTTTGGCCTCAACCATATACTTTGGCCTTCACCATATACTTTGGCCTCCACCAAATAGTTTGACCTTCTCTATATACTTTGGCCTCCACCATATACTTTGGCCTTCACCATAGACTTTGGCCTTCACCATATACTTTGGCCTCCACCATAGACTTTGGCCTTCAACATAGACTTTGGCCTCAAGCATATACTGTGGCCTTCACCATATACTTTGGCCTCAACCATATACTTTGGCCTTCACCATAGACTTTGACCTCAACCATATACTTTGGCCTTCACCATAGACTTTGGCCTCAACCATATACTTTGGCCTACACGATATACTTTGGCCTCAACCATATACTTTGGCCTTCACCATAGACTTTGGCCTAAACCATATACTTTGGCCTTCACCATAGACTTTGGCCTAAACCATATACTTTGGCCTTCACCATAGACTTTAGCCTCCACTTTGGCCTCGCAATCCCTTTCAAGTGACTGTAGAGTGGTGTATCCCCTCTCCCCCACCCCCTGACTCGAGGTTGCCAGATTGGCTCCAGGATCAGCAGGAACGTTTTTAGCTGCAGCTGTGGTAACTAGAGCAGAGCTGGCAATATATCTAGTGATATATCAGGGTCATTTTATGATTAATTGAAATTCATTCTTACAATCATTTGATTCATTCTTACATTCTTCTCTGCCTCCAGCCACTAATCCCATCTCTTCTCGTCTTGGCTCCTCCCTCACTTGACCTTCACCATAGACTTTGGGCTCCACCATATACTTTGGCCTTCACCATAGACTTAGACCTTCACCATATACTTTGACCTTCACCATAGACTTTGGGCTCCACCATATACTTTGGCCTTCACCATAGACTTAGACCTTCACCATATACTTTGACCTTCACCATAGACTTTGGCCTCCACCATATACTTTGACCTTCCCCATAGACTTTGGCCTCAACCATATACTTTGACCTTCACCATAGACTTTGAGCTTCACCATAGACTTTGACCTTCACCATAGTCTTTGGCTTCTTCCATATACTTTGACCTTCACCATAGACTTTGGCCTCAACCATATACTTTGGCCTTCACCATATACTTTGGCCTCCACCATATAGTTTGACCTTCACCATAGACTTTGGCCTTCACCATATACTTTGGCCTTCACCATATACTTTGGCCTCAACCATATACTTTGGCCTTCACCATATACTTTGGCCTCCACCATATACTTTGGCCTTCACCATAGACTTTGGCCTTCACCATATACTTTGGCCTCAACCATATACTTTGGCCTTCAACATAGACTTTGGCCTCAACCATATTCTTTGGCCTTCACCATATACTTTGGCCTCAACCATATACTTTGGCCTTCACCAAAGACTTTGACCTCAACCATATACTTTGGCCTTCACCATAGACTTTGGCCTCAACCATATACTTTGGCCTCCACGATATACTTTGGCCTTCACCATATACTTTGGCCTCAACCATATACTTTGGCCTTCAACATAGACTTTGGCCTCAACCATATACTTTGGCCTTCACCATATACTTTGACCTCAACCATATACTTTGGCCTTCACCATAGACTTTGACCTCAACCATATACTTTGGCCTTCACCATAGACTTTGGCCTCAACCATATACTTTGGCCTCCATGATATACTTTGGCCTTCACCATATACTTTGGCCTCAACCATATACTTTGGCCTTCACCATATACTTTGGCCTCAACCATAGACTTTGGCCTCAACCATATACTTTGGCCTTCACCATAGACTTTGGCCTCAACCATATACTTTGGCCTTCACCATAGACTTTGGCCTAAACCATATACTTTGGCCTTCACCATAGACTTTGGCCTAAACCATATACTTTGGCCTTCACCATAGCCTCCACTTTGGGCTCGCAATCCCTTTCAAATGACTGTAGAGTGGTGTGTCCCCTCTCCCCCACCCCCTGACTCGAGGTTGCCAGATTGGCTCCAGGATCAGCAGGAACGTTTTTAGCTGCAGCTGTGGTAACTAGAGCAGAGCTGGCAATATATCTAGTGATATATCAGGGTCATTTTATGATTCATTGAAATTCAATCTTACAATCATTTGATTCATTCTTACATACAGTTCCTTTAATTCAGCACTTCTCAAAGTGTGGGGCGCGCCCCTCTGGTGGGGAATAGAGACATGACAAGTGGGGTGCGACAAACGGGAGGAAATGTGTTAATTTTTTGTGCCCATCTCTATAACCTTTTGAGCGGTCCCACATGGGATTTTTATTTCTATGCCCCTGAGAGTGCGGACCCACATATGGGATTTAGAATGTTCAGTGACGTGGCATAACGGTGGGCTACGGCTGGTGCTGAGCCAGATGCGGACGCACTCAGCTCTTGACATACATCATGCATTGTTTTCAACCACATACTGTTTATTTTAAGTTTAATTGAATAGGTAGCATTTATATACACAAGTAGGCTATAGTAAAACAATAGATTTAGAGTTTGTAGAATACAAACTGGTGTCTATGGAAGCAGCAATAACAATCCATTCAAATATAACTGGCCGACATGTTTTATTCATATCAGATACACAGTGTAAGTAACTAAAGTTTGCTCGATTCTTCTCCCAGTTTACCGGTCACTTACTTCTTCCAGTCATTTACGTATTCCAGGAGAAGCTGATGAATATATGTGCTGTAAATCCGATTGACAGGACTCTGAACTGCGGTGCATTTGTTCAAACTGTTCAAACGTGGCAGCGCCCATCTCACATTAACGTTATAGATCATAATCAAAATCATTTGTAAAGGTTTTTAAATGGCAAAACAAACCCAAAATTTTATTATTAGATAGTTGATGAAATGGTAAGCAAGTTTGTCAATATTTTAAATAAAAAAGAAGAAAAAAACTTAATAAAAGCGATACATCTGTCATACAGCGCTATTTTGGTTGTGGTGAGTCACGTGATAAACATGACGCGTTGCCATAGAAACATTAAGGTGAAACGTTCTAAAATAAAGTTGCCTTAAAAAAAAAAAATTCACACTGGCAGTCAAAATTATTTGAATATATTTTGACTGTACACATGAAAGGTTTAAATCTGATGTTAATAAAATAAATGTTAACAGGCAACTTAAAGCCTAGATAATTACCATTTTGTTGGGGCGATTGGGGGCAGGTGGGGCTCGGAGCACTTCCCTATACCTCCCAAGTGGGGAATGGCAAAAAGTTTGAAAAACACTGCTTTAATTGATATAACTAATGTTATATTTGCTCCCAGAAAAAAAATAAATTATAATAATTCTCTCAAAATATTGTTTTTATAAACAGACAGAAAGCTATGCTTAGCATTTGCTGGTAGTGGTTTGTTTTTTTATTATTTAAAAAAAAAAATTATAACCAGCCTATTGTCATGCTAACACAATGTTAATTAGCAATCATTCTAACCAAACAAATGATTTGTTTTCTGGGAGCAAGTATTTTTGCACACATCAGTGCATATTGTCACATATTGTGCCTTCTCAGCACACAACTTTTTTTTAAAGTAGCGTTTGCTTCCCTCCTGTCCAATGGGTGCAGATTTTGCCGCCAAGTCCAGAGCTATATTATTCATGGCACTGCCAAAAGAATATAAAGTTTTTACTGGGGCACCTTTCACCTCATTTAGTATCTCAACACACAAGCAGATGTATTATTCATAAGTTTATTTTCATTTTTTCCCCTCTAAGTCTTGGACTATTTATCTTTTCTTTTGAATACAGTTTGTCTGTGTATCTAGGTCAATACCGTATGACACAACATGATGAAGAACAGGAAAGCAGATTATTCTTCATGATGAGTATAATGCTGTTAAGCAAAATGTTTTGTGGGTGAAACATTGAAATGATAAGCAGTGGAATGAAAAAATTGTGGTCATTAATATTGACTTCTGTATCAACAACTACCAAACTCAATTATCAAGAACTTTATTGTTGTTGTAAAAGTAACTAAACTAAATGCATTTTGAATACATTTAGTACCCCATGGGCATGAAGCTTTATAGAAAGAAAACTAGGCTGTGTTTTTAAGACATCCGCACATATTTCCTGAGATTTTAGAAAGCTTGAGAATATTATATGTGGGCTATTGTTGTTCCCTGTTGTTAAGAGGCCTACTATAGCCACTAGGGCATATTAAAACTACCAAATGATATCTCTGTTTAAACAGAAGAATAAGAGTCTGAAGACTGGAGACTGTCATTATTCAATGAGCCATTCACTAGTTGAATGAGTGCATTATAGTTTATAAATATCAAATATATTATTAGTTTAACTAAATTTTTCATGAGTTTTTAGATAGTGTTTTAGTAGTAAAAATATTTGATTTATTTCACATTTTTTTAGTAGGACAGTTACATTTTCCGTGACAGTATTTCAACAACCATCTGTATTTGTTGTTTTCTGTTGGTTAGTTGGAATCAGAACTTGCAATGTGCACATTAGGGGTGAAAAATAAGCTTAACCCCTGGGTAGTGAGTCCCCATCTCTTCATTTGAATGCTTAGTCACAGATACAGAGAGAAGATCACCGCACATGGGCAGCTATACAGCAATGCCCCTAGATCAGGTGACAGTTAAACTTAAAGGTTTATGAGCACAATGACAGCTGTCACAAAAAAAACAAAAACACTAGGACAGAGTTTTTCCTTTTCATGGCACATGCCTTTACCTCTGGATCTCTCAGCCCATAAAAAGACAATTAATACAAACTTAATTCACATTAAAAGCATTGAATGTTTACTTTATGCTAGGTATAAATAATTTTAATAATTGGTAAAATCGTATTGCATAGTTTAGTAGGCACAGAAACCACTCTAATTGAATCAATGCCTTTTACAGACACAATCTAATTCATTATCAATTGTGTTAATATAATAGTGAAGTTGTACCAATATGCTATATGGGAATGCAACAAATTTCCTGTTCATTGCTTTTTTATATATGTTACATAACCTGACTTTAATAGATTAAAAAAAATGTTTTAAATAATATAAACTTGACTTGTATTGATTGGCTGCTTGCTTAGTTCTCAGGTCTGTACAAATCGAGTCATTCTGTGTTACTCATTTCAGAACCGCTTTTTCAAAGAGTTTTTTCCTCCAGTGTCGAATTTATTTATTTATTTATTTATTTATTTATTTATTTATTTATTTATTTATTTATTTATTTATTTATTTATTTATTTATTTAAATATTTTTTTTATTTATTTATTTATTTATTTATTTGTTTGTTTGTTCAGCCTTTATCTGGGTGGAGAAATCAATACTCATGTAGATTGTATGTTAATATAATATATACACTATATTGCCAAAAGTATTCAAATCATTGAATTCAGGTGTAGGTTTGATGATTGCCAGGAGAACGGTACTTGCCTGACTGCATTGCGCCAAGAGTAAAGTTTGGTGTGGGGGGTGTTGGTGTGGGGTTGTTTTTCAGGAGTTGGACTTGGCCCCTTAGTTCCAGTGAAAGGAACTCTTACACTGTAAAAAGTCAATCTGTGGGTTTGTAGATTTCATTAAATTTAATATGTAAACTTTATTTAGCAAAATTAATTTCTTGTTTTTTTGACAGTTTTTTTGCATTGAAATTATTTAAAAATTACTGGAATAAAATCTACTAAATGTGGTTGTTAAGGATTTAGCTATTATTTTTGAATAATTTAAACTCGAGAGAATATTGAATTAATCCAACATGATACAAATGAGCTGTTTTCAATTTAGAAGCATTTCCTGTTAAAACGCATGCTTAATGCAGCTCACAGCACGAGGCACACATGCACTGGAGTTCCTCGATGCAGACTCATTTCTGACAAAGGTAAGGACTATTATGTAATTTATATTTGAAAAAGCTGTTGTAAATTGTCCAAGTTGTCTACTTGATGTAATATGAGTTTTTAATATATAGGGCCTATAGGACTTTAAAGGTGCTATGTCGTTGCTGCCTATGTGTGGATCAGATTTAATCAAAAAATGGGTCTGGGATGACGTGGGTGAGAACATGAAATTTTATTTTGTGTGAACTAACCCTTTAATCTGGTTTTCTTCAGTAAATTTTAATGGAAAAAGCATTATTTTTCACATATTTAACTTATCTCAAATGTGGTGTTGATTTTGATTGCTTGTCCAGGGTGTTGCTATTGGCACTGTTTAAAGCATGTTTGGTAAATGTCACGGCCATTAGAGGAGATATCATTAATTAATTTCTTTCTTTTAGAATGAACATTGTCCTGTTGATATGACGATAGGGGGACATCCGCTGCATGACAGAATTCCTTGGGGAACGTACAGGAGATCTCATCAAAGAACTCAACGTATGCAAACTTAATTTCAATATACCAAATGTGTGAGTTTAAATAAATTATTGTTGGTTACTTAACCATAATATTTTTGACTGGACTTAACTTGTTTGATCAGTATCGTAAGATACAAATAGAGTTTCAGATTTTCTCTTTTAATCAGTATTTCTTTTTTTGTTTTTAGTCTCACTGCTGTTTATGATTGCAGGAAAATGAAGAACAGTCAGGAATTGAACAGCTTGTGATGGCAGTAATTGTGACCAGGACAGGAGCTAAAAGTGACAGTCCAAATGACACTGGAATTGTTATCGAATGCTTGGAAGTTCTCATAGGCCTTGAAGTTGCAGTTCTGATGGTAAAGTTCACACTGAGAATACAAAATTTGTGACTTGTTGGCAATAAAATGAGTTTGTAATTCATCTTTGATGTCTGTCTGTTATTCATACCTGCAATCAGATTTAATTAAATGATTTTAATTAATTCACTCATTAAAAATAACAATACCAACTTAAATTTGTGTTAAATCAAAATAATTCCAATAAGTAGTATCCATTATTAAAGTCAGGTTTTTGTCCAAGGAAACCAATATTTTTGTTTAAATTTTACTTAATTGTTTTGTGTGATGTTTGCAGTTACTCATTTTGAATGGTTGATTTTTAATGTGCTCATTTGATTAATTCTAACTCATTTTTTAAGTGTTGTTGAATTTAATTAATAACATTGCTTGTAATCTGTTGCCACAATTTTATTGAGTAGATATAGGGTATTATTTTTTACAGTGTAATGCTTCGACATACCAAGACATTTTGACTATTTCATGCTCCCAACTTGACTGCATACCAGTGCACAAAGCACGGTCCATAAAGACGTGGATGAGGGAGTTTGGTGTGAAGGAACTTGACTGGCCTGAACAGAGTCCTGACCTCAACCCAATAGAACACCTCTGGGATGAAAAGAGCTGAGACCAACATCAGTGCCTGGCCTCACAAATGCGCTTCTAGAAAAATTGTCACAAATTCCCATAAACATTCCTAAACCTTTTGAAAAGCCTTCCCAGAAGAGTTGAAGCTGTTATAGCTGCAAAGGGTGAACCAACTCCATATTAAACCCTACAGATTAAGAATGGGTTGTCTCTAAAGTTCATGTGCATGTAAAGTCAGATGTCCCAAAACATTTGGCAGTATTGTGTATGTTAACATGTTTGCTTGGGCATGACACTGGCAGTGACAACATGCCATTCAATATTTGTTTCTATTATTTCATCAGGTCAATACAGGATGTTACAAAACCCCTCCTGTGTCTCCATGTACAACAGCATATGGGCCAAAGCCTCTGAACATTCAAAATGTGTGTTTTTTGCCTGTACTGTTTAAATTGTGCTTCCAGACAATAAATTTAAAGTACAACTAACACTTATGATGACCTTGTTATCTTGTCTTGCTCACAAGATGTTTCACTGTTTTTAAGAAAGCAACGTTTCTTATCTCCTGAGATCCTACAGAATGTCCTTCTTGTGTGTGGGGTGGTAATTTTTAAAGACAATTTAGCAAACCTAAGGTTCAGTGAAGGTTTTCTACTACAGCAGCATGTAGGCAGCTACAATTACTGCATCATGACTAAACTGCTTACTTCAGGACCTCATTTTTGAGATATTGTCACTCACTCTTTAAAGGGATTGTTTCTCTGCAGGGCAACCAAGATATAGGTGACTGTTTTTTCAGTAGAACACAAATTAAGATTTTAAACTCCAACCATTTCAGTCTGTCAGTCATATAATGAATGTGAAACATAACAAAAAACAAAACAAAAAAACAAGCACAGACAAATCCAAATAGAACCCTGTGGCTCGTGAGGAAACATTGATGTCTTAAGACACAAAATGTTCGGATTGTGTGAGAATGTCACGATTCATGAATTCATCGTCTCATTCTGTCTGTGTTGTGTGGTGTTGTTGGAGGCGTGGTCACTGAATACTCATCACCGATTACTCTCACCTGCTGCACCTCATTACCAGGCCCATATATTCCTGTGTCTCACTCAATCTTGTGTCAGATTGTTACAGTGTGTCCTGGTGTTCCTGTGTGTCGTGGTCTTCGTTGGGATGTCTTCGTTCCTGCCGAACGTGTCTGCTCGATTGCCTCCCTGCTTCACGGAAATCTCAGTGCCCAGTGAATTTCCTTTGGACTCTGCTGTTATCAGCCCTTGTGACTTTCTGATCAATCTGATGTCTTGAGAGATTAAACTTTTATCTTCTTTGCAATTGGATCCTCTGTTCTTTCTCCTAGCGCGCACGACAGAAACGAACAGTATTTATATAATTTCTTGTGGTTGTTTTTCCATGTTTTTTGTGCATGTTTGTTTATTTTATTTTTACTCATAGATTTTATCCATTATACGACAGACAGTCTGCAACGGTTGGAGTAGAGTAAAAAAATCTTAATTTGTGCCCAACTGAAGAAACAAAGTCACCTATACCTTGGTTGCCCTGGAGGTAAGCAGATAAACATCAAATTTTCAAACTACCCCATTCAGACCCTGTGTCTGTTCCATTGGACATAGCTTTTCTCTGGTTTAATGTAATTTAAGTCAAGATTAAATGTTGCCAAATAACTGGAACCTGGGACCTGAAGACTGTGGACGAAGGCAAATGCCAGGGGAAATGGTTTTGTATAAACAATTTGTTTCCCATGCCTAAAACAAAGTCCAGTAGAACTAAAATGATTGATTCATTCTCTGATGAAATGCATATCACATATCTTTCACCACAGCTTACATTTTCATTTGAGATCTGAAGTGTTTGTCTCAGGGGTTTTAAGTTGTATTACACAAGTGGCCATCTCTATAATTGCCAAGACATTTGTCTTTTTGACACCAAAATCACCTTTCTATAATATCTATTCACATGCCAACAAGCTGCAGCCAAATAGTTTTGGATTGGTAGCCTCTGTCTGACATGCGTCTAAAAGCGTTCTTTTATTTAATAGCTGAATGTACTTTTTGTCTCTCAGAATTAACCATCCAAAAACACGCATAGAATAAAATAAAGGCAACATTGTATCTGGTGGTATAGGATATGACATCTAATGGATCTAATGGTGTTAGGTTAATTGCACATGGCAGTTATAAAAGCGGGCAGTGCTGACATGCTATGGGATTCAACAGTTTAAGGAGAGAATGTAGGAAAGTGGCTCACAAAGCAGTGCTTTGTCATTTAATCACAAGGCTGGGTTTTTTAATCTTGTTGTCTGTCTTTTATTTGTTCGCACTTCATGATCAGACAAGTTGTATTCACCTTTGATTTGACACAAATTACCTCTTAAGTAAATAACTCACACTGATAATGCAGGTCACATACTGCATGGCTTTAGAAAGTATTAGTACTAAAACCAATAAATAAATGTAATACATTTGAATGAATTTAATTTCATTAGGTAACAAAACCAGTGACATAATAAAAGAAATAATTAATAATAATAAAAAATTGATTTGATTAAAGCAGCAGTCTGTAGTTTTTCCTCTTTGTCGCCATCTCTGTTTGAAATCTGCAATTGCAGTAATTCACGGTGTCGTAAGAAATCCTGTCCCCTGTAAAATATTGTCCGCTCAGGACCCCAGAGTGATTCTATTGGCTGAAAGAATTTTGTTAATCTGTTCAGAGCCTAATTTTTACAAAATCGCATTTAGATTTTTGTTGTTTAAATTGTATTCAAACTATTTTTTTAACGTCTTGCAAATTATGTTTCATATACTAGTATATAACCGAAGTTATAAGTTGCGAAATGAAGCATATCTCATTCTTAATGTTTTTATAGTTAGCGTACGTTCTAGCATAGCATACATCTACCCGATTAGCTTAGTTAGTAACATCAGCATTGCGTGACTACATGTAATGTGCATTAGGGCTATCTGTAGTTCAGTTTCTATTTCTGTGCAGTCTAATTTCTAATTTGTATACCAACAAATTAATGTGGAGTAGAGGTGAATTGCTCCCTCTCATAGCCAGCACAAAACAATAGATATATAACATAATGCATATAGCAAAACAAGAAGGGCACAACAAAGAAAACTCCATAACTGTATGAATTAGGCGAACAAGTGTGCTACTGTTACATTATTGAACCATTGAAATGTCTTAGGCCTACCTGTTCAGCAAAAAAAAAAAAAAAAAAAAAAAAAGCTGAAAAGACTCTTCAAAACAAGTTCATGCTACCTTTCAAAAGCCCTTTACCTTGTTTTTTCATCGGCCCGGTTGAAGTCTTTTTTTTCTGTAGCCACTTAGAAAAGTCTTTTGCATTTTACAACTGTGAATTTCCCGAGTTTGGCGACAGAGAGAAGTGGGAGGAGAGAGGGAGACAGGTGCGGGATTGAGAATGAGTTTCACCTGTGAGGATCATCGGTCTTGAGTCCTCTCATGAGGGAGCTCGGAGGCAAATAAGGACGAGCAACACCAATGAAGGACGAGAGAGGACCAGGCCTGGAATTTATGTTGTTTTGTTTATGTTTTATATGTATGTGTGGCATGTGTCGGCTGAGGGGCTGCCTGCCTTACTTTCGTTTTGTTTGTTTTATTTATTAAAGTCTTTAAATGTTCTCCATTTCTCGCCTGCTTCTTCCCATCAGAACCAACTTCATTACATTCCGGTTGTCACTGGTGATTGTCGTTTGAACCTTTTTGGATCCACCTTCAAATTACTAAGTTTTATTACATCAAGTGCTGTGAGAAAAGGCTATACACCTCCTCCTACATCCTCACATAACTCTATAAAAACGGTGCTATATAGTGCTAAAAGTGGTTCTTTGGCTTGTAATCATAAGGGAACCACTTTAAGTGCTGTATAGCACCAAATCTTGGCGTATCAGTTGTTCTTCAGCAGTTCTTCACCAGTTCTTTGGGATGACTGAGGTGCTATATAGCACCGATCCCATATACAGAAGCTGTTAAGCCCCTCTATGGTTCTTCAGCGGTTTTTCAGTGGTTCTTTGGGGAAGTAAAGGTGCTACCACTGCCATACAAATAACCTTTCAAGCGTCTTTAAAGGTTCTTTATATGCCAAATAACTACTGTTGGTGCCGTTTAGCACCATTATTGAGGAAGAAATAAAATGTGATATGGCACCTCTTATGGGTTCTACATTACATCATTTGACGAAGGTGCTGTAGATCACCTTTAAAGATATAGTGATATTTAGCACCAGAAGTTGTTCCCTTATGATTACAAGTCAAGAACCACTTTTATTGCCAAATAGCACCAATATTTTTAGAGTGATGCAATATAGCCTGCTAACCGGGACACCTTCTTTATGTGTACAGATGTGACGTAATGATGCAATGTATTTCCAGCAGAAATCCACCAGTACCACTGGAATTAAAAACATGATTATAAGGTCACCGTTGTAAATCGAGCTAAGGTAAGCATAACATTTTGAACACTGACTCGTATGTACTTGCTCAAAAATTTATTTTGGAGAATTTTTAACCCAAAAAAGTTACGGACTGCAGCTTTAATTGCAATTACCAACTGGTCCCACACAGATGTCCTAACAGATCGACCAGATGTCCCTATAGTTAATATGATGAACAACATGATCCACTAAGTTTGACAACCAGAAGGACCAAATACTATATTTTTTTTATTTTATTTTTGGACATGTATCTGTTGTTTCATTATTTAAAATGCCCCAAAACTTGGAATGACATTTATATATAAGACACAGTGTGCCTTAAGTTTCAAATGTTGGAGCATTTAAACGTCATTGGAATCTGTATGTGCTGTGTGACACCCCCCCCCCCCACACACACACACACACACACACACAATGTAAACCTTAGTTTTTTGTAAACCTCAGAAAAGGTCAAAACATGGGAAGTTGTGAAACAAGTTTAAATCTTAACAGAACTAGCCATCCATGAAAAAAGAGTGTTGGAAGCAGCAGGGATGAAATGTGGGAGACCTCAAGAAGAGCATTAGTACAGACATACAAAAGTTAAAAACAGCATGTACCTTTCAGAAATCTTCTTTGTACAGGCAGAAAGCCTTAGAAAGCTCTGCTGACAAAAAAACAAAAACAAAACAAAAATCTTCATATCGTCTCAGCTGCAAATTGCCCACAGGCATCTGAGAGACAACATTGTAGAGGCGGATTTTATTGACTGACTAGAGAAAAATTACTTTTTTTGGACTCATTGCTACCCTCTGTATTCAGTGCAAGTCTAGCATAATATTCTGTTACATTTATGGTAAAAAACTGGCAGCTGTGGTTGCTAGAAATTTACCATAAAAAATATGGTAGCAACATTTTAGGTTTTACAGATGTGTGTTAAATGTACAGTACATTACCAATCTATTGGAATACTAACATTAGCTCAGTGGTGATGAGAGTCACATGATAAATCAAAGCTCATCACATGCAGCTTTTTAGGAGGACAATAATATATAGAAGGTGCACAGTGTCATTCACACAAACACTAAACACTTTCATGGTAAAATATAATAATTGCAATAAATATCATTTTAACAACATTCGATGTAAAACCCTAATGTACATAACTGATTAGAAAAAAACTAAGAAGAAACAGTTATTTCAACAAACATACATTAAACGTGAAGTGTCATGCAGGAAATTCTGGGAATGTAAATGATTTTTTTTCACTTCCAAAAACTGTAAATTAATGGTATTTTACTGCAAAATATTCACTGTATATAGTTTCGAAATGTTCTATTAACCAATTAACTATTTTCCCCCATGCATTTTTAGTCTTTTACTGGTAAAACCATTTTTTTTTACAGTAGCCTAATAATAATAATAATAATAATAATAATAATAATAATAATAATAATAATAATAATAATAATAATAATAATAACAATAATAATAATCAAATAAAGCAGTTAGAGCATTTAAGAATTAAGTTAAAATCAGCTTTCAACACTTGAGGGGATGTTTTTTTTAATTTAAATAGTTGTGTCTCAGATATTTAAAACATTTCAGATTCAAGGTACAAAGCAGATGTATACCATTCATATTGTGACAGTGGTGTTCAGACATGAGACAAAGATAGAAGAATAGCTCAAAATACTCAAAGTTTTAGCACACCAAAACATAATGATGATCGGGCAAGGACTGAGTGCCCGGGAGGAACTTAAGTAACAAACTAGGACAAGGGTAATTAATGAACACAGCTGAACTAATAATGAGGAATAAAAAACTAAAACTAAGCAACTCATGGGCTGCGTCTGAAACCTGAAAAATGCCACATTCGGAAGACACATTTCAAGGTAAGGAGGCATCAGGGCACATCCGAATCCAATGTTAGATTCACTTCCTCCTGAGATACCTTCATCTGATCAGGTTTTTAAAGCAGCATACATGTATCCTTCCCTGATATCCCACAATCCTGTGGGTTCCATTTTGTGACCAAAAAAAAAAGATGGTGTCCTAAAGTTGCATTTGCTGGTCAGTTTGCGTGTAAATGTACATTTTTTTGACCGACATTTTCCACTCCTGATGTCATTTCTAGCGAGGAATTACTACTGTTGTAATTAAATATTTATTTTAGTTCTCACCAAAGCTCTCTCTATGATCTCACCAGAGTTAGTTCTCACCAAAGCTCTCTCTATGATCTCACCAGAGTTAGTTCTCACCAAAGCTCTCTCTATGATCTCACCAAAGAGTTAGTTCTCACCAAAGCTCTCTCTAATGTCTGTAGATCATTGAACTGTTACACTGCCCTAGAAGTCTGTCCGGAACCAGTTTCTTGAGGTGCCTTCTAGCACAAAACGCTGCCTTACAAGTCATTGTCTGATTAGGCAGTGAGGCAGCCATGATGAAAATGACAACAAATTAAAAGTCCATGATAACTAAGACAAACTAAACATAACTGTGATACATATAGGTTGTCAATATATTAACCTTTTATCAGTTAATGAAATATAAAATTTTATTTAATCTTTTTATTGCAAATTTAACAGGATATTGTTTATACGATGTGTATAATGTATATAGTTTCAGACTGCAATGGGACAAACTTCATATCACATTTAAAGTTTTTTGAGGGAAGGTCTTGGCATTATACTTGCACTTCACACTCACAGTTTGGTGGTCAGCTGACCATTCCTCTTACCTTTCCTCTTTCATCAAGATGGGACATTTGAGGGACGGCATCATTTCTCACTGCCTAATCTTGACACCCCCAATTATTGCCTCTCCTGCCTGCTAAAGATTAGTCAAAAGCCTCAGTGTCCTGAGGCAGGCCATATTTTCACAACCCTGTCAGTTTCATAGTGCTATAACTCAGGATAAGGTCAGCCAAGAGCCACTCGGTTAAAGAGAAACAGGCCTGGGGTTAATTGAAAGACTTTGTACCTGGCATCTCCCTCTCTTACGATAGCACCAAAGTCCCAAGCGCTGAAACAGACCGCTAGGTGTTAAAGCCATCATGCCATTTAATGGGATCCTCTTCATGTAATATGAAAAGCTTTTACCAGGCCACCCTTTCAAATGATGTGTCTGTAGCTGGAGGGGTCTCGTTGCAGACATTTCCCCCAGGCTTGAGATGAGCTCGATTTAGCGTTTCTTTGACTCGGCTGTGCTTTCGAATAGCCTGGGTTTGCTAAGACAAAGCAAGGACATGGAGCAATATAAAAACTGTCAGTTTACATGACGAAGGGTTGTTGCGCGAAAATGATTCTAACAGTGTGTTGTTAGAGAGGCACATTTTGTTGCTGCCATGCTCAATAAAGCTAAATAAAAGTGCAGATAAAAGGGCCAGATAGAATGCAATGCCGCAGCCATGCGTTGACGGAAAGCGGCCGCTGATCCATGGCCTCTATTATAGCTGGTGTTTAGTGGCACAAATGCTCTTTCTTGTTGCTCCTTTCACCCTTGAAGACCTCAGTCCTCATGTGTGCCTGTGAAACACATTTCAACCACTGACCCTCAGACTCATGCTTCTCCATCTCCCTGCAGTAGATCGTGATACAAAAACTGATGTGTGTGCGTTTGTGTAAAAAAAGATTATAATATTCACTAGATTAGATAGATGGTAAAAATTTAAGTATATAACTATATTATATAAAATACATACACTGTAAAAAAAATGGCTCCAATTGAAAATGTTCAAGTGACTGATCACATCGAAATTTTTCAGTTGGCC
Source organism: Pseudorasbora parva (assembly GCF_024679245.1). Classification (NCBI taxonomy): domain Eukaryota; kingdom Metazoa; phylum Chordata; class Actinopteri; order Cypriniformes; family Gobionidae; genus Pseudorasbora; species Pseudorasbora parva. The sequence goes on along the minus strand of NC_090175.1, from coordinate 19,120,270 downwards.
GAATTGAAATTCTCTGAATTGATGCAATTTAATTCACAGAAATTCAATTCGGCTAACTGAAAAATTTAGATGTGATCAGTCAATTGAAAATGTTTTAATTGGAGACCTGATTTTTTGTTGTTGATTTTTTTACAGTGTATATACAGTGGGGCAAAAAAGTATTTAGTCAGCCACCAATTGTGCAAATTCTCCCACTTAAAATGACGAGAGAGGCCTGTAATTTTCATCATAGGTACACTTCAACAATGAGAGACAGAATGAGAAAAAAATCACGACAATCACATTGTCTGATTTTTTAATAATTTATTTGCAAATTATGGTAGAAAATAAGTATTTCAACCAACACCATATTAGAGAGGTTGTCATAATTGTATGCCTTTATGTAATTTAAAGTAAATTTTGATGTAATCTATCTATCTATCTATCTATCTATCTATCTATCTATCTATCTATCTATCTATCTATCTATCTATCTATCTATCTATCTATCTATCTATCTATCTATCTATCTATCTGTCTATCTATCTGTCTGTCTGTCTCTCTGTCTGTCTGTCCGTCCGTCCGTCCATCCGTCCCTCGCTCTCTCTCTCTCTCTCTCTCTCTCTCTATATATATATATATATATATATATATATATATATATATATATATATATATGGCTGTTTGGAATATGGTTGTATTATAATTGTTACATGTTCGTTTTGCATTAGCAGTGATTCATTTCTATTACCTTGTCTTGTATCTTGTTATCCTGGGTATTTATACCCCTGTGTTTAAGTCTTTCTATGTCAGTCGAACAAAAAAGACAATGCTGTTTGGATTATTTTTCTCTGTTTGGATTATTGTTATCATCTTCCCTGTTTGGACATCATGCTTCCCATGTGGATTATTCCAATTTGTTCCACCCCTCCTTCCTTCCTTCCTTCCATTTAATACGCTATAACAGAGAGAATAATGTTTCTAATGATTTAAAAATATGTATAAAAAAAAAATATATATATATATATATATATATATATATATATATATATATATATATATATATATATATATATATATATATATATATATATATATATATATATATATATATATATATATATATATATATATATATTTTACTTTGGGCTTTTTTTCTTTGTTTCTTTTCTTTCATTTTTTTATTTTGATGTTGTTCATTTATTATTGTGGCCATCTAAAGCAAAATTCATTGGACAATCACATCAAAATAGCATTTATATTTAAGTTTACACATGTAATACATGCTTGTATAATATCTCCTGTTGTGCTTGCCCCACAAATACAGTTTGGTTTGATCAGCGGATGTTGGCAGTCTTTACCTTTTTGTTCTCTCTCCATGTATGTCTCCTCATACTAGCCATCATGATAAATGAAAGCCTCCCTGCGCTGGGCCAGTCGCCAGCTGACTGTGGTGAATGGATTCACCCAGTGTCACCGTGATTAGCACTAGTGCTGCAAGCATGTTGGGACGCCAGACACAGGCACATAGCTCCCTCTGTCTCTTGCATTCAGGAATCCAGGTGTTTGCAAGGTGCTTTCGTTAGTGAGTGTGGATGCGAAAATGAGTTTTGTGTGTATTGGGTGAAAAAAAGAGAGAAAGCGTTAACTAGAGAGAAAGAGTCACCATGATTTTGTCTGACTTTAAACTCGAGCCATGAAGTCTATTTCAACTTATTCAGGCCAAGAACAGCCCACTTGAGACAGAATGAGACAGTCTGACCGACTAGTAAAGTGACTTGAAATATAATATAGATATAAAAATGTACAAAGAAAAGAACCATTTTGTGTTTAATATGCATGTAGCCGGTCAGTGAACAGACCGTGGGAGGTCTGTGGGTGTGCCGCCTGAGGCTGAGGCTAGGACTGTGCTGCCCATCACAGCCTGATCCTGACGCTCATTTGCATACTGCATCAGATGAGGTATGGGTGACCACCAAAACCCACACATAATCCTCCTCACCACTGACCCTGCTGATCTGTTCATTAGTCACTGGCACTAGAAGCATGCTCTTCAACAAAATAAAACAGCTACTGTGACTCCTCCATGCTACCGTTATTAACCCATAACTTTTTTGTTTGCAAAAAAAAAAAATGGAATAGTATATTGAAAAGAAAAATGCATAGGCCTATGTTTCTATCTTGTATAATGTTTGATAAGTCAGGGTTTTTATAGCCCATATAGTATGATACATATGAAAAGCTCATACTAAGAGGATAACATTTTTATTTAAAATATGAAATTTGGGGCAGATGTTGTCATTTAACTGGCTAAAATGTAAGATGAAATTCTGGGATTTGTAATGCAAATCAGTGTATTAGCAGGCTATACGAAATTCATAAAAAATTGCAGCGTTCAGTCTTTTGTATTTCCCAATTATATGTCCTAATAAGATATATAAATTCTTAGTCAATACAATGCAGTGATGATTAAAATATGTACAAATAATCTTTCCTCAAAGCATGTAATACACAGACTAAAATGCATGTTTGAGCTGTTTTTTTTTCTAAGACCCATTTATAAAAGCTAATTGTATGTCCTAATTGAACTAAGGTTGTCCTAATTGTAACTTAGTTAACAGGTTAGATCATTCTCACTGCACAAGGGTGCAGTCCGGCAATATGTTCCAGGAGAGGGGCGTTCATAGCAATGCAGCAATCATTTCCATCTATAATCTATGGCTGTGCTGCACGCACAAAATTAAAGTCACAGTACATTGTCCGCATATAGATAAAACTGGACTGACACAGAAATGTAACATTTTTAACAATACATGGCTTTTTGCCCAGAGAACTTGCTACTTGCCCAGGGTGTTTTATGTTCCTGATTACCATGCTAGTTACTGTTGTTACCTCACCCGAGTCGATCACCAGTCATCAAAATCATTTTCCAGTCATCACATCACCTAAGTTGTCTTCCAGCCATCCCTTGTCTCAACGTTGTTCCCTTGTGTGTTTGTTTGCTCCAACTATTCTGTAAGACAAAGGGCCCTATTGTACAACCCCGCACAATGTGACACCAGGTGTGACGCAAGTGTTTTTTGCTAGTTTCAACTCAAAGTTATCATTTTCATGTCCAGCGCCACATTATATACAGGTGCTGGTCATATAATTAGAATATCATCAAAAAGTTGATTTATTTCACTAATTCCATTCAAAAAGTGAAACTTGTGTACTATATTTATTCATTAGACAGAATTATATATTTCAAATGTGTATTTCTTTTAATTTTGGTGATTGTAACTGACAACTAAGGAAAACCAAAATAAGTTTCTCAAAAAGAATTAGAATATTACTTAAGATCAATACAAAGAACTCTTGGCCAACTGAAAATCATAAACATGAAAAGTATAAGCATGTACAGCACTCAATACTTAGATAGGTCTCCTTTTGGCTGAATTACTGCAGAAATGCGGAGTGATATGAAGTTGATCAGTCTGTGACACTGCTCAGGTGTTATGAGAGCCCAGGTTGCTCTGATGGCGGCCTTCAGCTCTTCTGCATTGTTGGGTCTGGCATATCGCATCTTCCTCTTCACAATACCCCGTAGATTTTCTATGGGGTTAAGGTCAGGCAAGTTTGCTGACCAATTAAGAACAAGGATACCATGGTCCTTAAACCAGGTACTGGTAGCTTTGGCCCTGTGTACAGGTCCTGTTGGAAAATGAAATCTGCATCTCCATTAAGTTGGTCAGCAGCAAGAAGCATGAAGTGCTTTAAAACTTCCTGGTATACGGCTGCATTGACCTTGGACTTCAGAAAACACAGTGGGCCAACACCAGCAGATGACATGGCACACCAAACCATCACTGACGGTGGAAACTTTACACTGGACCTCAAACAATGTGGATTCTGGGCCTCTCCTTTCTTCCACCAGACTTGGGGACCGTGATTTCCAAAGGAAATTTAAAATGTACTTTCATCAGAGAAAATAACTTTGGAACACTCAGCGGTCCTTTTTGTCTTTAGGCCAGACGAGACACTGACACAAGCCAGAGTGGCTTGACAGAAGGAATGTGACAGCTGAAACCCATGTCTTGCATACTTCTTTGTGCGTAGTGGTTCTTGAAGCACTAACCCCAGCTGCAGTCCACTCTTTGTCAATCTCCCCCATATTTTTGAATGGGTTTTGTTTCACAATCCTCTCCAGGGTGTGGTTATCCTTATTGCTTGTACACTTTTTTTCTACCACATCTTTTCCTTCACTTCGCCCCTCTATTAATGGGCTTGGACACAGAGCTCTGTTAATAGCCATCCTCTTTTGCAATGACCTTTTGTGTCTTGCCCTCCTTGTGCAAGGTGTCAATGGTCATCTTTTGGACAACTGTCAAGTCAGCAGTCTTCCCCATGATTGTGTAGCCTACAGAACTAGACTAAAGCCGGGTGCACACTGTGCGATTTTGCCCATGATTTGGCCGTCTGAGACAAATTTAGCAAATCCTTAAAGATTCCTCTGATCCTAGGCTAAAATCTGACGTCTTTGGTCGTTAGTTTGACATGTTCACCGGCAGCCGATTAATGAGCGCTGAGATCAAATTTTACCTCAGACGAAATTCTGGCAGTGTCAGAAGATTTGGCACACAATCCTACAGTGTGACTTCTCCTAAGACGACAGTCAAATATCTCCGTTTTTCAAGACAAACTATGACCAAAACGAGAGCTAGAGATTTCTTTGTAGCCTCCATATCAGTCCCGCGTGTAATGCAGCTCACTGTCACCGAACACGTCATTCATTGATGATATAAAACTCCGGGTGAGTTTTCTTGCACGCGTCCGTTTTTAGCGCGCCGTCACTATCGTGCAGTCTGACATTAATGTCAACTGAGATCTTACAGTGTGACATGGCTTACATCGGGGATCATGTTCGTACAGTCTGACAAGGGACGTTCACAAAGGATTTTGAAAAATCGCACAGTGTGCAGGACCCATAAGAGACCATTTCAAGGCCTTTGCAGGTGTTTTGAGTTAATTAGCTGATTAGAGTGTGGCACCAGGTGTCTTCAGTATTGAACCTTTTCACAATATTGTTGTCAGTTATAATCATCAAAATGAAAAGAATGAAATGAAAAAAAATATTTGAAATATATCAGTCTGTGTGTAATAAATGAATATAATATACAAGTGTCACTTTTTAAATGGAATTAGTGAAAATAATTAAACTTTTTTGATGATATTCTAATTATATGACCCGCACCTGTAGCAAATGCTCTCCCAAATAGCAAATGTTCACCCCTGGACATGCTGGTCTGAAAATGAGATGTGTTCAGGCACATTGTTTGTGTGTTGCTATTTCAAGGTACCTGAAAATAACTGTGCCATTGATCAACAAAAACCCCGTCTAATGTCAATTTTGTTTTTTTGTGTTATTTAAAGGATGAGTTAGTAATATGCGCCTATAGGCGGGTCCACAATGCACATACACTATGCTTATTACACAAACAGGCACGCTATTTAAAATAAAAGGATTCCTCTCTGGAGAAGTGTTCAGTCTTTCTGCTCACAAATTTCACAAAATAAATAGTGAATCCACCATGGTGCAAGTACAAACTGGCTTTTAAAGGAGAATGGGAAGTGAGACTGATTGGTTTATTAGGGAGACCGGGGATAGTTGTAACACGGGTCAGTTGTAACAACTCAAATTGCTCAAATCAGGAACTAGTTTCATATCATCTAATTCACTTAGCACATGCTCAGTTTATCCATACTACGCATTTGATAAAGTAAAGCTCTGTGGCAGACACAGCATATGTTAGAGTAAAAAAATAATTTGACGTAAGAAAGTTACTTTTTTTACTTTTTTTTATTTTTGTTACAGGAATTTCTGTTTTGTAGTTAAACACATCAAATGTAATTTATGTTTATTGTGTGTCTGTGTAGATATTTGTCATCCAAGTTGTTAGTGCTAATGTTGTAGTTGTTAGCTGTAAGGTAGGCTAGTTCATGGCTACAGGACTCTGGGTTAGTTGTAACAGCAAGACTCGGCGTTAGTTGTAATAGAGTCACACACAATATGGACATGTCCTGTTTTCAAGTTTTTTTTTCTTCTTTTTTGTGAACTTTTGACTTTCTGGGCTGATTGATATTGAACTTTTTTTTATTTTTAGTTTGAGATAAACTGACTGTAAATGTGAAACTTGTCAGTGTGGTCAAAAAGGAGCACCGATTGTTATTTGTCGTTTAAGAATCACAAAGTTGGTCATTTTCTCACTTTATTGTTTTTTTAAAAACATTTTTATTCAATTTCGAATTGACTGAACTTGAAATGGAATTACTACATCTGTGAAAAGCACACAAAAAAACTATTTAGCGTAAATACATGTTTTTGTCAGTTATGCTGAAACTATTTGTGTTAATTTTGAGTCACTTATTCTAAGGACTGGTGGTGCCTTGCCTATTCTGATAGATCTGGGGAGGGCGGGGTTTGCTGTAAACAATACCAAAGTCCCTTTAAGACATTTCACTCGGTGGACATCTTTCGAAACGCTTCTTGGGCATGGAAGTAGAGCTCCTATCTCTTTGAATGTGGAAACATCCCCAAGGCTGTTTGCCAAGCTTACAATTTCATTTCATATTTGAAATCACCAATGAAATCTGACAACAATTATGTCATAAATTTGGTTTCTAAATGCTCAATCATGACAAAATACAAACAAAAAAAGAATCTAGGCTAGGATATATTGCTTACTCAGTCTTCCTTAGTTTAATGCTAAATATTTCCCCCACAAGGCGGTGGCATATTTCCTTGCGCTACAATGACACAGATAGGCTTTACAGGGTTTACTACAGTGTCCATGTCTCCTTTTTAATTAGATGCCCTAGCTTGGTCTCACAGCTTCTGACAAACTTCAAAGTTTGCTGGCCTCCAAGGTCTGTGATTGCTTAAAGCATGACATGTGTGGTGGAGGGGATGATTAAGAAAAATTAGCTCTTCTCACAGCGCTGTCACATAGCTCAAGCTCGAATTACTGGCTTTGAATCTACATTTAGACCAAAGGGGGTCTCAAGATAGTTGTTTTCTGGGAACGATCAGCAGTAATAGCTGACGATTATACAGAAGAAAGTGGACAAAATGTTTACTGGGGAAACCAAGCATGATTATGTTATTCAAAGGTTTAGAGGTTAAGTTATTGCAACAGGCGCTGAGGGTTCATCTAGCTTAAATATTTAAGCAACGTCACAAGAGACTTTGGTCTCTTATAACTTAAATGCACTGCCTCAGAAGCTTATGACTGTTATAAAATGGTGGTAAATAAAGAAAAGCAATATGATTACAGCAGTGGTGGACAGCTAAATCATTTTTACTTTACTACATTTCTCAAGTATTTGTTACAAATGTGGTGTAAATGTCAGACTCACAAAGGCGCAGGAGAACGTGGAACAGGAACCTTTAATGGATAGTCAACACAGGAACATACAAACACACTACTTGACATGAACATCGACAGACAAACACTGAGGGGAAACTGAGAAATAAATACACTGGGCTAACAAGCCCTGCGTCCCAATTTGCATACTATCCATACTAAATAGTATTTGAAAATAGAATAAGAATAGTCCCAAATCATAGTATGTTGAAAAGAGTATTCCAAAGATACCCGGATGGATTACTATTTCCGGTCCAAATTCGAAGTATGAATCGATGGGCACTCCAGCGGCTGATATTGCCCACAACCCACTACGAGGTGGACGGGGATTCGATTAGAACTACAAACGCGGCAACAAAGCATTTAAAAACTACAAACATGGCAGATGTGCGAGTCCAGCGTTTAAGTAGAGAAGTTTAGATAAAGGGGTTTGAGTGACCCTATCAATATTTAACCTGACAAAAATACATTTATTCAGTGTTGTCCACATTATATTTCACCTGCAGCAGCATTGTGAACTTTTGTAATGACACGTTTGGCCATTAGCCTTTAAATGCATCATTATATTTAAACTGCAAACACATGAGGAGAGTCTCTGCATTAAAGACACACAAATGGCATATCAACGAGTGGCTACATTTCTCTCTGATATGGTAGGACAGTGGTTCTTAAACCTGTCCTGGAGGACCCCCAGCACTGTGCATTTTGTATGTCTCCCTTATCAGACACACCCACTTCAGGTCTTGCCATAACTACTAATGAGCTGATGAGTTGGATCAGGTGTGTCTGAGGAGGGAAACTTGCAAAATGTGCAGTGCAGGGGGTCCTCCAGGACAGGTTTGGGAACCACTGTGGTAGGAGATTAAACTGAATGTGGAGAATTTAAACTGTGATGAATCTGATGGTGATTGACAGGGCGGTTAAACGGCGATGAGATGAACGTAACTAAGCGACAGAGTCCGTTAAAGATGACGAAGTAGTATGTCCCGAAGCTTGCATACTTTTCTGCTACACACTCAAAAGTATGTACTTTTTCACAAAAAGAGTACATACTTTTAGAACGTAGTATAAGTAGGCGAATTAGGACGCAGCATAGGTCACAGGGAAATGAACTCAAAACACAAAGAACACAGCAGACGGGGTATACATGTAACAACTTTTGGCTACTCGATTATTTTTATTTTGAGATACTTCATTACTTTCCAAAGCATAAGATCATACTTTTTACTCCACAACATCATGGTTTTAAAATGAAAAAATCATCACATATGTTCAGAGACAAAAGCTGTGTTTGATTTGTGCATGAACTGATTCTTTTCAATATTCCTGTTAAATCGGTTTGCAAATCACATTAAACAATTAATTCTGGACAACAACTCACTGATTCAAAGATCCATTCAGAGCGAGTACCAAATTTATATGACTGAAAATTAGTCAAAACTGGGGGAAGTGAGCGACTGATGGCGAAAGTAGGCCTAATACTAATATCGAATTTTAGGATTAATTATTGTAACTGAAAACCATTTTGGTCACAACTTTCAAATGTTTGTGAAATGTGCAATCCGTTAAAGCTCATTATGCTTGAATGCGGACATGTCCACATCACTGGGCCTTTACAGTTAAAACGCAAACAAACATTAATATAATAAATGAAATTAAAAAGATCACAATTTTGATTTAAACACCAACACAATCTTACTTTTAAATTACCTCGATTTCCCTGTGTCTGTGTCTGAGCCAGAGAAAGCAGAGCAAAGGCTGTGAATACTTATGTATTTTAATGTTTTTTATTTTTTTAATTTTTAATACATTTGGAAAGATTTCAAACTAACTTTATTCACATTGTCATTATGGTGTATTGTTTGTAGAATTGAGGGGAACTAATGAGGAATTTAATCAATTTTGGAATAAGGCTTTAACATAAAATGTGGAAAAAGCGAAGCGCTGTGAATACTTTCCGGAAGCACTGTACGTATCTGTAGTTTTACTCAAGTACTTGATTTGTGTAATTCATCCACTGGATTACAGAAACTAGAAAATAGCATTTGCCAGTAATTATAATCATATTAAACAAGTCTTCTGCCAAGAAATATAAATCATTAAGATAACTGTTGGCATGCTACTGTTTCTTGCCACATTAAAATTCAATGTCTATATTTGTTATTTTAAGCAGATTCGATTTTAGAGATGGAACTATGCACTTTATAAATAAATATATACCCTACTTTGCTTCTTAGTGCCCCTTCATATGCATAGCAATGAGTAAGGTGTATTTTCGGCAACCCTTTCCAGACAGGGCATGGCTTTAGTAAACATAAAAAAGTTTCCAGTGCAGGAAAAGGTTAGAGGAGGGTAGCCATTTTCAAACTTTCACATTAATAATGTAGAAGTGGATGGACAATGAAGAATGTCTGCCATTTTTCGTGTTGCTGCTTGTGAGTGGCGAATTCTTCCTGTTATTTTTGTTTTTATTTTTGCGTTCTGCACTGCAAGAAGGTTCACATACCAAATGAAACCCAATCATTTATTATAAAGAAAAGGTATTGTGTGAGTTCAACTGTACATCTGGCTCAAGATAGCACCAAGGACGTGCCCTTGTATTGGAAACTGTTAGTTGGGTGATTTAGTGTGGTGCAGTGCTGCTCCTTGAATCTTTCCAAGCCCAGACAAAATCTGCACCAGCAGAACTCAGCAGAAGAATCCATCGCGTCTTCATTTATTAAATATTTTGAGTACTTTCATCTTTTTTGCAGCTTCAAATAAGTGTGTTTTAACAATCATACCTTAGAGTACAGATGTGCATGAGATATTAATGGTCATATCTGTATTTGCCAATAAATGAGCAACTTTAATATTTAAATATGACCTATTTCAGCCTGATAAAATAGGCTATATTAAAGGTAATGAATTATATCCATTTCTAAACAGACTACCTTGCAAAGAATGACATTTTTCATTGCTGTTTATACAATTGTGATTTAAATTATTATTATTTTTTGCATCATTTATCCCTCCAGTTGTTCGTTATAAACATTTAACAAATGATGAATGTGCAATAAGAAATATTATTTTTCTTAGTTGTGCAGAGATCTGGACTTTTATTTTTTTTTCCACAATCGGTTAAAATCTAGATTGAGATCTAAAACTGTATATCGGTATCAGTTTAAAATATAAATAATCATCATTATTGCTATTGGTCAAAATTTCCACATTAGTGCATCCCTACCTTTTTCCTCCCAAGACTGCAACAGTTTTCCAAACTTTATCAAAATATTCTAATCATATTCAGCTGTAAATTTTCCATAACGTTTGCATTTAGGCAAACATTAATCATTGATTGACAATGGCAGAAACTTTGTCTGTTTGAAGATAAAATGGCTTCTCCAGGAGATTGTGTGGCACATGACGACTAATGCACTCCAGCAGTTAATTGTGTCTTTGTAATTGTCTCTGGAGACCTCAATATATTAGCTAAGCTGCAAGCTCTGCGTGGACCATAAGAGAGACTTAATCACGCCACAGGAGGGGACCGCGGACTGCTTCTCTGCCCCAAAACTTTGTGCAGTCTTTTCGACAGCCACCAGTGAGGTTGTTATATTAATGAAAGCTTCTTCCACACTAGGTATTTATCTTCCTGACAGCTGCATCCCAGTTGAGCACTTATCAAAGGTTTCGCATCGTTTTTAGAGTTTTATTTGGGTTACCTCTGAGCCCAAGTGCATTTCTCCAGTCCATCCGATGGTGGTTAGACAATTGGTGATCATCGCGCTTTGTTTCTATTTGTGACAGGTATAGTGGTGATTCTGCCCCATTTTTAGACACACTTCCTTTGTGGCAATTCACTGGATATGTTGACTACATAACGGGTGAAGGTAAGTTTTTATGGCTTGAATTAAAAGAGAACAACTGCACACTCTCTTAATCATAGCATGGCATTTTCTGGTATGAATAAAGGGGATAATCATACACAGGTGAAAGTAATGGCATCCAAATGGCATCCTCCAACTAAACAATAGGATTCTAACATGGAAAATAAAAACAATATGACATCAACAAATCAATATTTGATGGAAGCCCATTTCCGCCACTAAATAGAAAAAAAAGAAAAAAAGAAAAATAGGGTAATTATGACTTTTAATCTCAAAATTCAGACTTTTTTTTTCCCACATCAGTTGTTATAAAGTCACAATTCTGAGGTATAAACTCCCAATTTCTTTATATATAGTCACAATTCTGACTTTTTTCCCCTCACAATTCTGACTTTATAACTCATAATTTATGCCATGTTTATGCATGCATGGAATTTATACCATGCAATTCTGACTTTATATTTCTCAATTCTGACTTTATATCTCGCAATTCTGACTTTATATCTCACAATTCTGACTTTATATCTCGCAATTCTGACTTTATATCTCTCAATTCTGACTTTATATCTCACAATTCTGACTTTATATCTCTCAATTCTGACTTTATATCTCTCAATTCTGACTTTATATCTCTCAATTCTGACTTTATATCTCGCAATTCTGACTTTATATCTCGCAATTCTGACTTTATATCTCACAATTCTGACTTTATATCTCTCAATTCTGACTTTATATCTCGCAATTCTGACTTTATATCTCGCAATTCTGACTTTATATCTCACAATCCTGACTTTATATCTCACAATTCTGACTTTACATTCCGCAATTCTGTCTTGACCTTAACTACTACTAACATTTCAATTAATAATTTGATATAATGCACTAACTGTGAACATACATGTTTTTAATTGTGTACATACATTTTCTAAAATTGTACTTAGATTTTTTTTAAATACCTGCATGTAATTACATCTGTAATTCATATCTGTAATTACATTTATAATTACACTGTTGACAATTCCCTTGCAACTAATCTTACCCATTCGACCACACCTGTCCCAACTTTACCCGTATCCCACCTCAATATCAGCAAAAGTGTTATGCATTACAATATGAACACAATAGGTAAATTGTACTTATATTTTGATGTAAGTACATAAGGTCACCTAATATAAAGTGGGATCAAAATGTTGTGGTATTTTTTGACTTTGAGTGAGTTCATTAAATCAGTTAATTAATTAAGTCATTGCTATGCTACTTTTATGCTTTTGCATTTTGAAGTTCATTGTTAGTGCACTTCCTTGGGTGTCGTTTGGAAGCCATACAGATTTGGAACAACATGAGTGACTAATGATATAATTTTCATTTTTGTGTGAACTATTCTTTTATTGGTAGGATTTCTTCAAATGTAATGTAGGCTCAATAGTGTAACCAACAGCAGCTTAATAGAGTAAATGTATCAGCCTAGCTCTGCTAAGAGCCTTCTGCTTATCAAAATCCTATTTTCCACAAAAGTCATTCTCAACTCACAGAGCATATGCACAAGAGAGATGATATCATAGCTCTTGCCGTTGCGAACAGCAACTGCAGATGCTCTCAAGACCCATGTCCCAGTATATTTGACTTTCACCATAAAGTCTATTCCACATTGCAGCTTTTCCTATTCAAGACCAACCCAATTAGGCAAGCAAAGACTGTCTAGCCAGTATGCAACGTGACCAGACATGGTTTACTTTGTTTTCATGTGCCCATTAGTGGTGTGGTTATCTGAGATTTTTTTTGTGTTAGATACTATAATATTATTCATAAAAATGTAGTTTGCCTGTTGAGAGCTGGTCTGTAAGCTGTCCATGTCTCATCATTGCTTTTTATGATTAAATGAACATGGTCCTCAGGATGGAAATGTACATTTTGCAGGTTCAGTTTATCAATCCTTTTATCTATCCTTTTGCTTTAGTTCTCTTCATCTCTTTGCCCCATTCCTTTCTCTTCCCTCTGTGGAAAAATTGATCTAAAATTATGAATTATAAAATGAGAATCACCAGTTCTCCAAATGGCAATTTAAGTACGAGATTTGTAGAGGTAAATTGCCTCCAAAAGACCATTTTGAGCAGCATAAATCAATAGGACAAAGAAAGTGAGCATCTGTGACCCAAATCTCACTATCAATCACATTATACATAGACATAATGAATCTACTTTTCACCTTGCCCTCAAGGAATGCCCACAGTATGATTCCATATTGCACACAAAACTATAACCTTACTGGATGATGATGAATCACGTAGCGTTATTATTTTAAAAGCAAAAATCCATGTTAGTTTATTAATGTATTTCAGTTAACCCCTTGCCTGTCACCTCCCATCTCGCTCTTGTGTGTCTCGTGACGAGTCGGGTGTATCATTTGAATGAGATATGAATAAATGCGTTCACGGAGTGGCGTTCGACATTTAAGTGATTAAATCATTAAGATCAACTCTGTTCCTCACATGAAGAAATTTTATGACTTCAGAAGACTTGGAATGCAACATGAGTTAATACTTTTGTACTGCTTTTGGTTAGTTTTTGCAATAAATACCCCTACTTGTATTTGCCTGTAACTTGTTTTATATTGTTTAGATGTGGGTAGGTATAGGGTTGGAGTTGGGTTAGTTGCTCGAAAATATAAAAGTGGCCTGTATATTAATAAAATCATGTCTGATCTGACGCATTGGGCAAACAACTTAAATCAATAAAGTATCCGGTGTGTTGATATAGTGACGCCTAGGGGTACCTTTAGTGTCTTCATTGTGATGTAGAAGGCACTTGACCATGCTTTGGAATTTGAAGCCTTGGGAGTGAGAATGGGTTGGCTTTACATAATTCTTGACCAAAATAAAATGCAATATAGATCAAACCTTATGCCATTTAGTCATAGTTTAAGGGAGTTGATTTGTTTCTCTAAACTTCTGTTTTGCTGTAAGCAGTTTATCACGCAGCTAAACAGAATGTGAGAACACAATTGTTTCTCTTTTAGTTTCAATCTGTCTTCATCACTCTCTCTAGGCATGCTTATTATGAGTGGTCAAAAACTGCAAGGTAAACGATGGTGTACAAAACAAACAATCAAGAATAAGAAACTCAATTAACATGCAATTACATGCAAAATATTTTGTAGGGCTGCTCTATAAAGTCGACTCATTAGATTAGGCTTGGCCCCAAGGGAGAAAGTACAAAAAATTAAAGAGTAAAAAATAGATTTTGACACAGAACTAAAAAGAATAAATGACTGCTGTGGAGTTAAGCAATTTGTAGTTGGTTTCAGGTGGGGACTGTGAGTTCGCATTGTGAGAAATGTATTAGCCTGCCTCACATCACAAACAGAATATCATTAAAAGTGCAATTCTTTCAAGCATGTCATTTAGTCAGCAGCATTTCACTGGAACAAAGGTGGAACAAGAGGGATTTTTGAGAAGGTTCACAAACAAAAAAAAGTATGTGTTAAAGTAAAAAAAGAAAACCCAAATGCAAATTTTATGTTTGATTTAGTTTTTTTATTCTTGTCTGAACTAACTTTTTCATGTTAGTTCAGACAAGAATAAAAAAACTAAATCAAACATAAAACCAATATTAGTACTCAATTCAAGCTTGTAGAAATTAAAGCATTAATATAAACATTATAAAATGTATTAAAACTACTAAACTTTTCTGACACTGGTGTTCCCATCATGCACTGAGACTTTAAAAAAACTTGATTTTTCACTGGAGCTTGTGTTGGGGTGGGTACTGAGTTTACTATTGTATTATTTACTTTGATGTTTAAAGTAAAGCAGACACTTTAAAAGTGTGGTTTGATTAATTGTTATATAGTTTGAGTAAAAAAAAATAACAACCTTTTACTGGCCATTTGAAAATTACTTATTTTCTTTAAACTTAAATTCAAGCTTGAATTGAGCAGATAGTGAAACTAAAGCGCTTCTTCTCATGTGGGAGAATGAAGACAACTATTAACTTAGTTAATTAGAGTTTAATTCCTAAAATTCCTGTGAAATTTACATTAAAAAATATGCATGCAAAAACTTAAAGTAAATTTTACTTATTGTTTTTTCTTTTCTTTTTTTCTTTTTTTTTCAGTGCAATAATTTTCTTTAATGTCAGAGACTTTGTGAATGCTGGACAGAAAGTCGGTTTTTATATTGATCATATCTAAATAGCAGAGAGCCAGTCTGGGATCTTTGAACTCTGAATCTTTGGCAAGCATGAGGCTGATATTAGTTTCAGACCTCTAGACGCCTTAGATACATTTAAAATGTTTAAATGAAATAGACCATTTTCCTGTTATCCGGGTTGTTTTAGCTGAATTTAAAGCCTAAGTATTTTTTTATTTTTTACTCTTTACCCAGTTTAATATGCATTTGTCCGTCCGATTGCAGTCAGGGATAAAGTCTGTAAAACCAAAAACCATCAATATTTTTTTGCAATTTGAAAGAAAGAGAAGAGAAGAGAAGAGAAGAGAAGAGAAGAGAAGAGAAGAGAAGAGAAGAGAAGAGAAGAGAAGAGAAGAGAAGAGAAGAGAAGAGAAGAGAAGAGAAGAGAAGAGAAGAGAAGAGAAGAGAAGAGAAGAGAAGAGAAGAGAAGAGAAGAGAAAGTTAATTATTTTAAAATGTTAAAAACATCAGAGTTAAAACGAGCCAGTTAAAAATCTGGCTTTAATCAGGTATGTGACGTTTTTTATTGTCTCAATTTAATTACCACACCAAATGAAAGGTCCACATTTTTTTCTTGGTTCTTGCAAAGTTCTCATTCTGAAAATCTTAATGTCACAAGAAAGGAATAAATTAAACCAAAGGCACTAATTAATTTCACAAATTCTTCAGAGGGAAATAGATTAATTTCTGTAACATTTGTCATTTGCTTAAAACATTTATCCTCGACAAAATTAGAAAATAGGGGACGACTGAACCGGGGGCCAGCGCTGATTGATGATGTGGTCAGGTGCAGTCATAAATGCACCAATGTCAAAGCTCTCTCTGAGTCAGTCTGAACGGGTGACTGCTCACTTGAAGGGTATGCTGCATGTGACGGTGGAGACGCTCACACTGAGGTCTTGAAGAATGAGAGGCCAGGGACACTACAGTCCTCCTGTGTGCTTCCAATGAGCCTTTGCACCAGTTGCTCCCTCCCTCCCTCCCTCCCTCCTTTCTCTCTCTCTCTCTCTCTCTCTCTCTCTCTCTCTCTCTCTCTCTCTCTCTCTCTCTCTCTCACCCTGTGGACTCCTAATGACTCTTTTCCGCTGATCTGTGAAGGAAAAAAGAAAATGGCCCCATTTAGAGGGAGAAACGGCCAACCTGTTATTTCTTGTCCATTGTCTCGACTTTAATTGAGAAAATCAATTTGTCATGACACTTTGCCAATAATGTAATTCCCCCTTTCTCCCAGCTTTCCTCATCTGCTTCAAGCTTAAGAGGGTGAATATAGTGGCATCTCACGCTGTATTTTTTTATTTTCTGTTTGTTTGTCTTGCCTTTGTCGCCCTCCTGTTACTGTCATCATCATGCTTCATCATGATGTAAACATAATCATACACATATTTTTTTTCATATACTGCCATATATGCAGGGATTATGTATGGTTATACACTGGTCAAGCATAAAATTATGACCTAATATTGTGTTGATCCCCCTTTCGCTACCTAAAGAGCCCTGACCTGTCACGCCATGGACTCCACTTTATAGACTCCTGAAGGTGTGGTGTGGTATCTGGCACCAAGATGTTATCAGCAGAACCTTTAAGCCCTGTAAGTTGCGAGGTGGGGCCTCCATGGATCTGACTTGTTTGTTCAGCACATCCAGCAGGTACTCGATTGTATTGAGATCTGGGGAATTTGGAGGCTAAGTCAACACCTTAAACTACATTGTTTTGCTCCTCAAACCATTCCTGAACCATTTTTGCTTTGTGTCAGGGAGCATTATCCTGCTGAAAGAAACCACAGCCACAAAGGAATATTGTTTCCATGAAAGGATGTATACATGGCCTGCAACAATGCTTAGGTAGGTGTTCTATGTCAAAGTAACATCTATATGGGCATGGGCAACCTGACTGGTCTGTGGATATGCAGCCCCATACGCATTAAACTGCGATGCACTGTGTATCCTGACACCTTTTTATCAGAACCACGATTAACTTCTGGAGCAGTTTGAGCTACAGTAGCTTTTTTGTATGATCTGATCAAATGGGCCAGCCTTTGCTTCCTACATGCATCAATGAGCCTTGGATGCCATTTCACCCCTTCTTGGTCCACTTTTGATAGATGCTAACCACTGCAGACAGGGATCACCGCACAAGACCTGCAGTTTTGGAGATGCGCTGACCTCATCTAGCCATCATAGTTTGGCCCATGTCAAACTCATTTAAATCCTTACGCTTGCCCATTTTCAAGCATCATACACTCTCACCCAGGCGACCCAGCTGGGGTTGATCAGGCTCCAGCTTTTGTCCAGGTAGTCCAACCCAACCCATGATGACCAGGTGAGGTGAGTTCCAAGAGAACGGTCTGCTTGGAGGTCTCTGAGATGAGTAGCACATAAGGACACAGTGTTGAGGTGGCAGCATCTGGGAACTTCAGTTGCTTCCAGGTCAACTTTCAACTCCCAGTCTCGTGAATGAATGAATGAATGAATGATGAGGCATTTATATAGAGCTTTCAAATGTACTACTGTACACCCAAAGCGCTTCACACTTATGTCAGGGGTCTCTCCTCAACCACCACCAGTGTGCAGCATCCACTTGAATAATGCGACGGCAGCCACAGTACAACGGCGCCAGTGCGCTCACCACACACCAGCGAAAGGTGGAGAGGAGAGAGGGTGATAGAACCAATTCAGTGGAAAGGGATAATTTGGAGACCATGATTGGTAAGGGCCAATCAAGGGAATTTGGCCAGGACACCGGGGTTACACCCCTACTCTTTTACGAGAAGTGCCATGGGATTTTTAATGACCACAGAGAGTCAGGACCTCGGTTTAACGTCTCATCCGAAGGACGGATCGTGCTGTTGCTAGCAGTCCAGATGGGGTGGCCCTGGACAGCTGTGTGTAAATCGGCTGTACACTCGTTATTGCGGTGAACGTGAGACTGAATGACTGCACTTGAACATGTCCCTATGGTGTCGGACAACACTACGAATGGCCGTCCCTTCAAATAATGCCCTATTTCAGGGTATAGGGGGTTGATTTCGGATTGAGCCCCTGTCGTGGAGACTGAGCAGCCCAAAATCTCGATTGAGACAGCAGTCTGTCAGGTGTGTGTGCCCGCCCGCCGATCTGTTTGTGACTTGTGTAGGTGAGTTTGTTTGCACATGTATGTTTGAGTGTGTTTTAAGTACAATTACAAAGCAATTCATTGGTTTTGTTTAACTCTCAAACAATTTTCGAGTTGCGTTGTGGTAAAAATAGCTACGGGTAACGCCAGCTGATTGAGGAGTTCAACCATTCTACGTCATCAACCTAGAACGCAAACAAAATGGCGCCGCCCATGGTCCAAATATAAAATCGATTTTTTAAATAACGTAGATCTTTCATGGGTTTTCTACTACATAATTCAGTAAGAGACATCATTTATGTTATATTAAGCCATACAAGTCTCAACACCATGGGATCCCTTTAATGCCCAGAGCCCCCACTCAGCTAAAACGGCAGTTATGGGGGCATAAATGTAAAGGGTGTCTTTGTGCCTCTTAACAGACACAACATACAATTAAAATGTCTGTCCAACATGAACAGGGCCCTTACATGACAACGAGATGCATTTAGCCCCTTAGCCATTGTTTAAATTCACCTAAACAGTGTTTTAGACGAGTCCCGTGGGAACTCGGTTGTAACCAGAAATAAGGCAAATAGTCCAGTTGGGAAGAGTGTCGTGTGTATGAAAAGTGATCTCACAGTTACACACCCATGCTCAGTATCAGCTGCTCGTGAGTTCATCAGCAAAACATGTCTCAACATGTTACAACATATAAGACATTAGTTTATTTATATTCGGAGGGACTGTCAGTCATGTCAGAAAGTGAGCAACTAAAGTAATTTGTGAGATCAGCGGTGATTTGAGACCCGAACCGTTTAGAATGATTCAGTACGATTTGGTGAACTGGTTTGACCGGTTTGAACACTTTGACAGGGATGACTAGCTTACACAGACACAAGACAGCGGGGCCGGTTGAAGAAAAATGCCATTCCATGGTTGAAGATGGGTGCAACCACTGTGGAGGTAAAGTAAACTTTATTTATCCTTCCATTTCGGCACACACAGCTTGAGGAAAGATGTGCAGTAATAAAATAATCATGCTTTACACACACAACGCTCTTCCCAACTGGACCATTTGCCTTTTTTCCGGCTAACTGAGTTCCCATGGGACTTCAGTGCGAGATACAGCTAGCCGTCTAAAACACTATTTAGGTGAATTTAAACACTGACTAAGTGGCCAAACAAATCTTGTTGTCATGTAAGGGCCCCGTTCATCTCGGACAGACATTTTAATTGCATTTTGTACATCCTTTACGTTTATGCCCCCGAAGCTGCCGTTTTAGCTGAGTGGGTGCTCTGGGCATTAACTGTAATAACTCTGTGTTGCAAGCACCAATCCATTTTTTTTTTCTTTTTTTTTCTATAGACTGTACTCACAAAGGTATAGCGATCAAGATTCATTCAAACATTTCCCGGAGTTGTCCTTTAAAAGATTCAGGTCACTTATTTGGAAACTTAACATGAGAACATGTTTTTAATTAAAAACATTTAAATCCAAAATAGGATCAATAAAAAAAATGAGGGGTACACTGGCTAAAATAACATCTGATTTAGCCAGATGATCTCTTTAATCCCCAAAAACAAAGACTCTTGCATTACATCACAATGTGGGTGGGAATGAGCTGTACACCACTGGATGTAACGGTCTCACTCAGAGGCACGAAATCCCTGCATATATCTTCACATCCCTAAACTCAGTCTCAGCGGGACTTCAGAAGGGATACGCAGGGGAATTTGGGTGGTGTGCTTTATCTGCCCCTGGCCGACATCATGCTTTATACGAGCTCGCAAGCTGACACGTGTCAGAAGCTACCGGGGGGAAATTTATTAGCAGCCTTATCTCCTTAAGCACGGCGAACTGACAAAAATTTGCCTCAATCCAATCAATCACACACGTCCTCCATGAGAGGACACTGGGCCCAAATCCACCGAGAGACCACGTGCGTATTACTCACAGCCTCAGTCGGGGTGACATGGTAAGAGAGAGAGGGATAGTGGGAGGAACATTAGGAGAGATCCTGAAGTTTTGGAGAGGCACGGAGAGCCAGTTGAATCAAAATGGCTTGTCAAAGTTGAAACCGCAATCAAACAACTATTGTCCATGACAGGGGTACAGATGGCCCTCAGACGCAAAGGACTAATCTGGGTCTATTCAAAGGCCACTCAAAGAAACTACTAAATGAATGTGCTCACTGCAAGGGAGAAATGCGTACTGACACTGATACAGGCGTATTAGCCTGCGGTGATTGGCTGTTTTTAAATGAAACAGGGAGAAGAAAATGAGTGTTGTGTATTTTTCGTGTTCTGTTGACTATCAACACTGCGCAAACAGGAAGCATCAACACTGACTGCAAACATAACTACATGGAGATACAATTGTTATTAATAAAAGTGATTACAGACACCTTCTCATTTGCTGCAGTAAAGAGGCTAAAATATCTGCAGAACTGTGGATTATGTTATCAGATACCATGATCAGTGGCTCCACAAATACGTTACCGTATTTGCGTCATGACCTTAGGTATAATTATTAATTTATATACATATTTACCTGTGATAGTGAAAACAGTATAATTGGTGTTCAGGCTAAACAATTGAAATAATGAATGTATAACCATAGAATCAGATGTAGTGTGTAGTCACTAATTTACTTTAATTGAAAATTTCAATTAAGATTTGTAAATGTTTTTTTTTTAAAGAAGTCTCATGCTCACCAAGGCCAAATTTACTAGTATCAAGATACAGTAAAACATTTTTAAAACATTATTATCAATGTCAAAAAGTGCTTGTGTGGAAAATTTGATATTTTTTTCAGGATTATTTAATTAATAGAAAGTTTAAAGAACAGCATTTGTTTTTTTAACATTATAAATGTCTTTACTGTCATTTTTGATCAGTTTAATTGGTCCTCGCTGAATAAAGGTATTAATTTATACCCCAAACCTTTTAATGGTAGAGTATCATGGTTTCCAACAAAAATATTAAGCAGCAAAAAATTATTTTCAGCATTGATATAAAAAAATTTTTTTCCGAACACTGAACCATGTTGGGTTTTCAAGTTTTATGAAGACTTTCCATAGACATGTTTTTATACTGTACAAACTGTATATTCTATCCCCTAACACTAGGCGCCTAAAGATAACCAAAGGCCATGTTGTTTAGCTTCTTGTCAGTTAATTATAATGTTGATAATTTATTGGGTCAGTACTCCATTTAACATTTGCAATACTGTGTGTATATTGTAACAATATTGGTCAAATATATATATTGAATTAGTAAATTCACCCGATATATGGAAAAGCAGTGGCCGATATATGGAAAAGCAGAATTATAGTATGCGGTTACCCTGGCAAACCCTGTAAATAAACCAGTGCTGTACTTAAAAACACTTTATTATCAGGCACTATACGGCGGTAAGATGCAAATAAAATGCCATCAAAATGTTCCTAGTCGAAATGTGACGAGTTTACAGGTCTCTTTAAAATTGGACAAACACAACTTTATTTTGACAAATTCATTTCGATTAAGCGCCATTGAAATGTTTTTCGTTCAAACACGATTGCCTCGTGTTCAATTGATTTGAAACGGTTACACTTTGTAGTTAAATGTAGAGCATGTGAATAAGTTGAGAACAAACACAAATTTAAGCTGCTCTAATAATAAAACTGCTATGGGAATGCCATGGATGTAACCTATACTATCTTTTGGCTGTTGTATAGTGCCTGGGCACAATCACTGTTTAGATCAGGAAGCCTAAAGAGGGCCAAACAATTCCCTTCTTAAAGGAATTACCCAAAAAGGGTCTGATGAGTAGATAGAAGTGGTTGTTAATCAGTACGTTTTGCTCCCTTCCTGATGCCAACCAGGAAACTGGCGTCAACTTCCTTCACATCAAATGGATGCCAGGGGAAGGGTGGTCATGTGTGACAACACAGGCCTGAGAAAATATTAAATCAGACACTTAACAGGCTTACCCATAAAACAACTTATTTAAATTCACAGATACACATTCTGTGAATGAACACATCGACAGGACATCGTGTGTATTATTACTGTTGTATATTGTTTTAGGCACACCTTGTGATCCAATCAGTTAATAGTATATTCCATTCTGTGTCGTAATTATTTTTTAATTTCCCAGACATTGGTTGTCTGGCTATCACCAGACCAAGCTCAATTTAAAATGAAACATTGGTCTGGGGAGTCTGCTCTGTATTTTCTACTGCACAAGAGGTGTGATATGAGAATTATTCTCTGTACGCATTTGGAAAGTTCTTCAACCAATATGACCACAAGAGCTATTTAATGGGCAACGACTTATCGTTTTGTCATCATGTTAAACCCGCCAAAAGCGCGACATGTGAATAAGCCAATCTGCGATTTGTTCCCACAAAAGTGTAATAGAAGCAGTAGAAATTAATTTACAGGTTTCCAGGGCATTGCAGGGGAAAATCACATCGCCGGCAGATCAGGCTGGGTTGTACCCAGTCTAACTCATTGGTGTATCTTCTCATAACTTGCATTGTTTTCCTGTTATATCAATCAGAGTTTAATGGTAAAACTGGTACACAGAACTTTTCTCATGCAAAAAAAGCAGTGTTAAAACAAAGACAGCTTTTTTTCTGCTCAAACTCACACCTTTACATTGGTCTAGCCATCCTTGGGAGGTGTGACCCAGTAGAATTTAAAAGGCCACTATCTCAGTGATTTTGTGAGTTGGGAAAAGAAGTGGAGATATTTCATCAGACCA
The DNA here is from genome assembly GCF_024679245.1 of Pseudorasbora parva. Classification (NCBI taxonomy): domain Eukaryota; kingdom Metazoa; phylum Chordata; class Actinopteri; order Cypriniformes; family Gobionidae; genus Pseudorasbora; species Pseudorasbora parva. The sequence goes on along the minus strand of NC_090175.1, from coordinate 19,096,988 downwards.
CAACACTGCTGAACTTCCTTTTGCCCCAATTTTGCCTGAACTACAACCACAATACAAGCTTAATAGCCTCAATCCCCATTCACAGTAGCCAAAGAGAAATACACGACCATTACATTTTTAAAAATATACTTTTTTTTTTGTCTTTTGCTGTTGCTGTTGTTTTGGAAGAACAATTCTTTCAAAGCTCAGAGATTAAACTTAGCAAAGAAAACTCTAAAAACAGCCTAGTCCCATTCTGTCTGCATTTCTCAGACGTTCGGTCACTGTGTCGCCATTCTTGAGGACACAGTGATCCTATTGTTCATCACCTCCTTATTGCAATTGTCCTTCAACATTATCTTCCAATCTGCACCAAATGTATTAGATTTTTGTCTTGAAAAATAGTGTGACAGCATGGATAACAGCTTGTGCTTAGTGGAGAGATATGTTCCATTTAAAGAGGACCTATAATGCCATTTTACAAAGTCTTGATTTTGTTTTTGAGGTATACTAAAATGTTCTTAAAAAGTCTAAAAAATACTTGAATGTCACACCTCTCTATCCAGTCTGTCTGTAACACAGTAATTAGTCATGGTCTCTATGAAGCCCCTTCCCAAAAAGTACTCTGATTGGTTGGCTGGATCAATGTCTTGTGATTGGTCAACTCCTTCAAGCTTGTTTTGGAAAAGTCACAGCCCTTTCCATAAATGCATTCGATCCTGGGTGGAAAACCAGCATCTCTTAGACAATGGTGACAACATTTTTTTAACATAACTCACTCAGGCCTCACCCCCTGTATTTTGAGTATGCCTGACTTAATCGATATGCTTTACTGGAAAAATGTATTTAGTGCCATGTCCACATGCAAATATGGTGAACTGGCATACACACACACACACACACATACACAGAGAGAGAGAGAGAGAGAGAGAGAGAGAGAGAGAGAGAGAGAGAGAGAGAGAGAGAGAGAGAGAGAGAGAGAGAGAGAGAGAGAGAGAGAGAGAGAGAGAGAGAGAGAGAGAGAGAGAGAGAGAGAGAGAGAGAGAGAGAGAGAGAGAGAGAGATTACAAAGTCTGCAGCAGTTTTTATAATGGCAATTGGCACATACTCCAGAATGTTATAAAGAGTGATCAGATGAATTGCATTTAATTGCAAAGTCTCTCTTTGCCATGAAAATTAACTTAATCCCAAGAAACATGTCCACTGCATTTCAGTCCTGCCACAAAAGGACCAGCTGACTCAATGATTCTTTTGTTAACACATGGTAAGAATGTTGACATGGACAAGGCTGGTGATGATGCTGATTGAGTTAGAATAACAGACTGGAAGCTTTAATAGGAGGGTGATGTACTACATCAACCCTTTATCGTATCATCAAGACCTTCAATGAGAGAGGTTTAGTTGTTGTGGAAAAGGCTTCAGGGCGCCCAAGAAAGTTCAGCAATGCCACAGCCATCTCAAAGTTGATTGACTGGATCAAATGTGGGTTCGGGGCACCACCAGTGCAGAGCTTGCTCAGAAATGGCAGCATTTTAGGTGTGTGTGCATCTGCATGCACAGTGAGAGGATGGCCTGGTGTCAAGAAGGGAGGCAAAGAAGCCACTTCTCTCCAGGAAAAACATCAAGGACAGACTGATATTCTGCAAAAGATACAGGGATAGGACTGCTGCTGATTGGAATAAAGTCATTTTCTCAAATGAATCCCCTTTCCATTTTTGGGGGCACCAGGAAAAAAGCTTGTCCAGAGAAGAAAAGGTGAGTGCTACCATCAGTCCTGTGTCATGCTAACAGTAAAGTATCCTGAGACCATTCTTGTGCAGGGTTGCTTCTCAGCCAAGGGAGTGGTCTCACTCACAAGCCTAAAAACACAGCCATGAATAAAGAATAGTACAAAAAACATCCTCAGAGAGCAATTTCTCCCAACCATCCAAGAACAGTTCGGTGAGTAACAATGCATTTTTCAGCATGATGGGGCACCTTACCATAAGGCAAAAGTGATAAATAAAAAGTGCTTTCCTGTAGCTCCACCAGAAGAGTGTGGTGCTAGCAACGCCAAGGTCATGGGTTCGATTCCCAGGGAAAGCAAAAACTGACAATAATTTAAATGTGTACCTTGATTGCAATGTAAGTCGCTTTGGATAAAAGCGTCTGCCAAATGCATAAATGTAAATAAGTGGCTCGGGGAACAAAACATCGACATTTTGGGTCCATGGCCAGTAAGCTCCCTAGACCTTAATTTGCATTGAGACCTCATGAGGCGATGGGACAAACAAAACCCCACAAATTCTGACAAACTCAAAGCATTGATTATGCAAGAATGGGCTGCCATCAGTCAGGATGTGTCCAAGAAGTTGACTGACAGCATGCCAAGGTGAATTGCAGAGGTCTTGAAAAAGAAGTGTCAGCACTGCAAATATTGACTCTTCACATAAACATCATGTAATTTTCAATAAAAGCCTTTGACACTTATGAAATGCTTGTAATTATACTTCAGTATACCATATTAACATCCTACAAAAAGATCTAAAAACACTGAAGCAACAGACTTTGTCCAACTTTTGGCCATGGCTGTACAGTTTACTTTAAATTCACCATTCGTACCACCACAGTACAAAAATTACCACCACACCGCATAAGGTAAAATGAGAAACTGAACATTACAAACAAAACACAAATACAAACAAGCACAATGGCCAGTGCTGAGAAGCAGCCCTTTAATTAACAGAGATGGTGGAAAGATATTACCCTCTGACACCACAGCCACAAAACAATTACAATGGAAATATGTAACTGTAATCAGCAAAGCAACAGAATGCCCTGCATTCGCAGTTCAACTGCAAGCTGGTTTAGCTTTATAAAACCAACAGGTAGGCTACAGCATCTGCATCAGTGCAAAACACCCTGTTTTACTGAGGCAAAATCACAACATCATTACTGAGACCCAAACCATAATAAAAACCATTAACCAGCAGCCATATCACTCTGTAGCCCAAGACTTGTTTCCCACTGAAGCTAAGCAGGGCTGAGCCTGGTCAGTATGAGACCAACTAGGAAAACCAGATAGCTGTTGGTATACCAACAGAGGTGTTAGTAAGGCCAGCAGGGGGGTGCTCAACCTCTGGTCTGTGTGAGTCCTAACACCCCAATATAGTGATGGGGACACTGTATTGTCAAAGAGCACAGTCTTTCAAATGAGACATTAAAACCAAGGTCCTGACTCTCTGTGGTCATTAAAAATCCCAGGATGTCCTTCGATAAAGAGTAGGGGTGTAACCCCGGCATCCTGGCCAAATTTCCCTTTGGCCCCTGTCCATCATGGCCTCCTAATAATCCCCATATAATGATTGGTGTAATCACACTGTCTCCTCTCCACATATCAGCTGGTGTATGGTGAGCGTTCTGGCGCAATATGGCTGCCGTCGCATCATCCAGGTGGTTGTTGCAGATTGGTCGTTGTTGAGGTTCTATGTAAAGCGCTTTGAGTGCCAAGAAAAGTGCTATATAAATGTAACAAATTATTGTTATTAATTATTATTATTATTATTATTATTATTATTATTATTATTATTATTATTATTATTATTATTATTATTTATAAAAACGGCAGGGATTTCCTCCATTTCTGCTGAGGGCACGAGTGTGGCTGACCACGAGCAGAAGAACAATTTCTACCATAGGGCCAAACGGTTCTTAGAGTGGTAAGGAACGATTCTAGTTATGTTTCCACATGAACCTGGCATGATTACAAACTGCTCTCTGCCCTAAAACCGTGGTGGTACAATGTGTGTAGTGGCATCGCCACTCAGGATTTGTCGCTTGTCTGTTGCCTGGCAACCAGTTTCTCTTTAGCGGGCTAACCGTATAACGCGAAATAGCGTTATAAATAGTTAAAAAGCGTTAAAAAACTACAATTGAGGCACTTCAGGGAGTTCAGAAACAGTGCTTACTGACATAGAGAATAACTCCCTCATGATTGGACTTTGTGCTTTGTAACTTTGCAGAGCTTATGCTCTTATGCTCAAACAGCAATTAATCTAAAGAAACTGTAAAAAAAAAAAAAAAAAACTACCATTATAGGTTCTCTTTAAAGAAAAGTAGGGAGCAGACCAAAGAGAGAACTGTAAAAAGATTTTGAGTGACATTTAATGTTGGAGAGGGGATGCTATGAAGAACAGCCTCTCATCACAGCTATTGACATTTTACCACTGGCCATGAATACTCTGTACCCTGTGGAAGGGTAATCTGATGGACCAAAGCTAGGAGTGTGCCTTGGCACATACCTGGTGCCCTTTTTTTTTTGTACGTTGCCACTGCTGTCGTGTGAATTGTTGTCATGCTGTTCTGGAGGCTGAACCTCATTTCCTGTGAAGTGCATGCACAATATGTTTTAGAGTCCAGAGTAGCCCATGACATTTAGCTGGGCTCAGTACTGACAGGTCCCTGGGTCTATGCTCTGAAACCTTATCAATGGACTCGCATCAGCCAAAAGAACAAGTGAATGGCCTTGCAGAATATCAAGCTTCTCTTCCTTTTAAAGAAGTTGTCACACCACATATATATTATTGTGTATGCGCATGTGTCACATTTTGCAGGATAAAGTCTCTGGTCTGTGTATTCAATTTCTTCAATCTGTACTCATTAAATGTCAAAGCATAAGGTGTGTACTTGTGTCAACGTTAAAATTCTCTGAGGTAACAACACACAGTGGTCTTCATTCAAAAATAGCGAGAATAAATTATATCACCAGTGCTGATGTCTTTCTGATTGCATTGATAGGATAGCATCTTGCAGTTGATGGAGATTTGTGGGATGCACATCCAGGGCACGAAACTCCCATTTCACCACATCCCAAAGATGCTCTATTGGGTTAAGATCTGGTGACTGTGGGGGTCATTTTAGTACAGTGAACTCATTGTCATGTTAAAAAAAAAACTATTTGAAATCATTCAAGCTTTGGAACATGGTGCATTCTCCTGCTGGAAGTAGCCATCAGAGGATAGGTACATGGTGGTCATAGTCAGAAACAATGCTCAGGTGGGCCGTGGCATTTAAACGATGCCCAATTGGCACTAAGGGACTCAAGTGTGCCAAGAAAACATCCCCCACACCATTACACCACCACCACCAGCCTGCACAGTGGTAACAATGCATGATAGATCCATGTTCTCATTCTGTTTATGCCAAATTCTGACTCTAACATCTGAATGTTAGAGTCAGACCAGGCAATCAGACCAGGCAACATTTTTCCAGTCTTCAACTGTCCAATTTTGGTAAGCTTGTGCAATTTGTAGCCTCTTCTTCCTATTTGTAGGGGAGATGAGTGGAGGGCTCTTCTGCTGTCGTAGCCCATCCGCCTCAAGGTTGTGTGTGTTGTGGCTTCACAAATGCTTTGCTAGAATTTGTCAAAATCGCCCAAATCCTTACGCTTGCCTCTACCACATCAACTTTGAGAACGTCGCATTTGGCTTTTGGCTTACTCAGTCGGGGACACTTAAATTTCAACTATATTACCGATCTGCCCACAATGACACTATTTAATTGAAATTAGCTGGATAACATCACCATTTATTCCAGAGAGGCTACACAGCCGAATCAAATTCTGTTGCATTATTTTCCTGTTAACATGCTGTCTATTATATCCCACCCACTAACATGTGCGGAGATGAAGAGATAATCAGTGTTATTCACTTCACCTGATTTTTTTAAAGTTTGTCTAGTTGTCCAGTTGTTCCCTTAAGTAGATATTTCTACTTGGCCTGACCTTTACAATTTACTTGGTGTAAACTAATACAGTCAAGTTGATTCGGTCATATTAAAGGGTATTTTAGATTTTAATAAAACTAGTTAATTTAGATATTTTATCATATTTAAACAGTGCAAATTTGACCTAAGCATTTGCTTTCAAAAAAACTACTGTTGCTATAAATCAGATGGTAATAGCATGGTATTTTTCATGTAACTTATTTTATTTCAAACAGCATTGTAGATTTTTTTTTTGGTGTAAGATAAGAACATACATTTTAGAGGTTTTATTTCAGACAGTCTTATTTTTAGATATTTCTTGCATGACTTTGTTATTTGGAGAGGATTTAATGGTGCTCCATGTTGATGAAAAGGCCTGTCAACTTTTTATCATTCCAATGATCGTGGCTCTATCTGTTCATTACCAGAACCTTGAGGAAGAATGCTGACAGGCCCAAACAGCCCCGAGTCCAGATGAACCACCTCAGCTCCATCAATCTTTTCCCTGTACTCGCCTACAGACTCTTTCTCACAGACACACACATTCACTCATCTCAGCTCCATTCTCTTACACACATACCCCAAACCCCCAGAATCAGATGTTGGCACAGATACACAAACATATAAAATATAATATAAATGTGTAGGCTATGCAGTAAAGACTCAGCTAATATTTGATTAGGGTTATGCTAGTATACGAATAATAGTAAATACTTAAATACTTAAAATAAAGGTTGGTTTGGGCATTTTTTTAAATGAGAGTTATATGTTGCAATATGTACTTATTAGTAGTAATAACATTTAATTATGCATCATTTCAGGTTTTCAAACCTAAGGGTTGGCGAACTCCGGTCCTGGAGAGCCTCAGTCCGGCAGAGTTCAGCTCCAACCCTGATAAAACTCACCTGCCATGCGTCCCAATTCGCATACTTATACTACGTCATAAAAGTATAGCCTATTTTTGTTAGGAAAAAGTATGTACATTTGTGTGTGTGTAGCAGAAAAGTATGCAAGCTTCGGGACATACTACTTCATCTTCAACGGAATCTGTCACTTTGTGCATCCTATCACCGTTTTAAACTGCCCTGTCAATCATCATCAGATTCGTCACGTCGATCCACACTTCGAATTCGGACTGGAAATAGTAAACTATCCAGGTATCTTTGGAATACTCTTTTCAGCATACTATGATTTGGGATGTACTAATTCCTTTTTCGCATACTATTTAGTATGGATTATATGCAAATTGGGATGCAGGTCTGCTTTTAGCTTAGTAACCCTTCAGACCTTGACTTGTCCAGGTGTGTTTGATTAGGGTTGAAGCAAAACTCTGCAGGACTATGGTTCTCCAGGACCGGAGTTCTCCACCCCTGCTATAGTGCAAGAATTCTTTACTTATTTAAAGGGACAGATCACCCAAAAATAAAAATAAGCCCATGTTTTACTCACCCTCAAGTCATCCTAGCTGTATATGACATTCTTCCTTCAGACGAATACATTCAGAGAATACATGTTAAAAGCTTATAAAGCTTCCAAGCTTTATAATGGCAGTGAATGAGTGTTTCTGTTTTGAAATCCATTAAAGTGTATCATGTCTCAGAGGGTTAATAAAAGGCCTTCTGAAGCGAAAATATCCATATTTAAAACTTTACAAACTATAATCTCTATCTTCCGCTGTCGTACGCATGTTCACGAGAGACTGGTGTTCCATCACCTTAAAATTAAGTGTAACCAAATTTACTATCGCATGATTGTATGGCAGGAGAAACTGAGAGATATGGAAGGATAATTGTGGATTTCAGTGTGTATATGTGTTCAGTACTTTCAGAAACATATTTTGTGATGCTACAGTAGGGCACATCAATGATAGCAGGGGTCATGGGGTGTTTTGAGTCTTTCGAATATCATACACACTCACCCAGGCGACCTGACCAGGGTTGATCAGATCCCGACCTGTGCCCTAGCAGCAACCCACGGATCTTTCCTCTTTAACCAGAGCCATCTGGATGCTCTCTCAGCTGCATCTGTGGGTGTGTGAATGACTCTCCTTCGTCTCTCTCCTGTGATTCTGAGTGCAAAGTGACTGGCCTGCAAAGATCCCAGCAGTGCAAGTTCATAAGGATCTTGATACTGTATGGAACTTGATGGATCCGTATAACATTTTTAAAATATATTTTAATCAGGGATACAAAAACAAGCCCCTTTGTGAACATCACGTAAACCTGTTTCACACTTGCAGTTTGATAAACTTGATTCCAAAACAGTCAATTATGTAATTTGATGTATGTCCATTTTGGTGATTCCTTAAATTCAACTTGATTTTTCATAGGCACTTCTTTTCTTAACGTTCCATGAGCTCTATTTGTCAAATGATTTTTTAATTAAATTAACAGCACCGGTTAAATAAGTGTTAGCTATCCTCACAAATCAGATGGGTCACTTGGATCTGTCTCTTTGTCTCATTTAAAGTACCACCTGCATTTACTTTATAGTATTTACAATAACAGAGAGAGCTACTTGTGTTTGGTTGCATACTCCTTTCCTTTCTGTTTCCTTCCATGTCCTTATAATCCTTTATAATAAGCGGAATAGTCTAAAGCCATCTAATATGTTGTGCAGGTGACACTGCATATTCATAGCTAAAAAGGCTGACTGATGGATTTAAATGATAATAGTGATGAAAATCAACAAGGATTTAATTATCACAGTACTTGGATTATGATATAATACATATTGCATTTTTATGTGTAATGTAACGAGGTTAACGATGATAATGCAATGAGGTTTATTAACCATTTTATTTTAATAGAATTCAGGTTTTACTACATACTGTTTACTTGAGCTGAAAATAAAATAATGTAACACAATTCTTGAAAATGTTAATTTAATATGAAATAACATTTAGTATATAGTTCACTTAATTAATTTAGTTCCCATTGCTGTTCATCTAGTATTGTTAAAAATTGATGTGACGATTTTATGCAAATTAATAATGAATGCTAATTTATGTGTTTTTCTTGAAAAGATGAAGACTTGTTGGTATTTCAAGGTATTAACCAAAAATAAAATTCCTTATTTACTCACTTGCATGTTTATATGATATGCTGTTACTAATGACCAGTCCAGAATGACCATGTTTGCCAAGCTCCATGACAAAAAATATACAAGTATTAATTATTATCCCAGAAAATTATATATATTTTCTGTTTTTATTATTATAATTATTTTTTATACATATTTTAATTATACGTATTTTAGTGCCATGCGAAAACTTTCTACAAGGAACAGGCATTAGATTGACGTTGTTACTACAAAATCCCAACGGACTACAAAAATGGTGGTGCCAGTTTGGACTTCATTAATGGCACACACCTGATATGAGAACTGCAGTGGAAAGAATGGAAGAGTTCAATTAGAATTTGTCAAAAAATTACTTTCATTTCAGTATTTTCCTCACACAAAACTGTCACATGACTTCAGAAGACTTGGAATATAGTGCTCAAGTTGTGCTGTTTTGTTTTTAATGGAGCTTGACAGACTTGAACTGTTGTGTGAAGACTCAAACATCATGACGATATCATGAGGGTGAGTAAATAAATCACATTTTCATTTATGCGTGTTTTTTATGTTGTGCTATGTTGGGATAGAAGAGCCTTGTGGTGAAAAGAGCAGCTCGTGTTGACGAGCTACAGGAATTTTGATTTGACGATTCGATTCTGAAAGCATTTGTGAATGGAAATGGTATTACTAGAAAGAAATAACTAGTATTTTCTTTCTTGCAAGTCATGCCAACACACAATGCATTAAAAATGGGAATAGTTATATTTAGCATGCTAATGTGTGCTCTTTCTAGCTGGTGGTTAACTGTGTAAGTTAGGTAAGGTTTAGTTTTTTTTTTTTTTTTTCTCGATAGCTTCAAGTTATCTTAAATACATTTGAAAATAGTAAAGTAGAGTTCACAGTTTAATGTGTTACTAAGAAACTCCATTTTAAATATCTGCAACCACCATAAATAGGGTTATTTATGGTGGTAATTAATTTAATTTATTTCCGCCAAATAAGTGTAACGTTAAGTGTGTGATTCATATTTAACAGTATGATTTTGCTTGCAAATGTTTTGTATTGGATATCTTGCTACAACTGTGCTGCAAATCTCTAGTTATGTATGAACCTAGCTGCTATGAATATTAACACAACGAATAATGTCATACTAATAAAATAAAATAAAAACAATTATCAATAAAGTAAATAATCAGGCTTTAGGATATTGCTGAATATAGAGAAAACGGCTGAATCCCAATATACTGTACTGTAGTACGTGTGTACGTTACTGCTTAAATGCTCTGTGCACTTATGGAAATAATAGAAGCAAACCTATGGCAGACAAACTTGCTTATTTTGTTGTGAGTAACACTGGATATGATAGGTGGCGCTGTTCAGCCTCATATTCAGCTCCTTTACCAAACTGTATACATTTATTAATCCGAACCACCCGCTCCAAGCATTCCTGCCTGCCTTTGTTCCTGCCTCCACTTAAACAATTCCCTCTTTCAGTCGAACACACACACATTTGTCCATATTAAACAGTCAGGATTATTATTTTATTTTTTTCTTTAACCAGCTATACACTTTGTCATTAGTGAAATCAAATAAGTTACAGTAGATGTGAGTCAAAAGGCTTGAGAGCACAGCAAAGCCATCTACACTGCACAACTGCTTCCTGTCTTGGTGTCCCATAAGAACTCATTTTGTTATTGCCATGAAATTGTGCAAACAATGTTGGTCAAGCTACTCAAAAAATCTGGTGCTGCCTGAAATTCATCGAAATTAGGCTTGCGCTCCTGTAACCAAAGCTGAATGTCTTTTCGTTATAATGTGTCAACCATGGCCCCTCACTGGATAAATATCCTGTGGCTTCGTCTGCTACAGTAGCAACGCTCTAATATCTCACTACAGGCTGAGCTGGAAAGAGATCGAGCCGAGCAGATGCTCTCAATGTTTTGATAGTACCTGGGAGCTCCGAGTTTACATTTCTGGGGGATATAAACTCATTAATGGCATTCTAATAGTAGCCAATGAACAAGATATATATATTTTTCTGTATAAAAAACTTATGTGCATCATCTTTAATTTAAAAATAGTAATTGAAATGAAATTGATTTGTTTTACATAATATTTACTACTAAATAACTAAACTCTACATTTACATACAGTACACACACTGTGAATATAACATGAATATGACATAGCAACCACCTGGATATAGTGCTGCATAGAAATCGATTCAGATTGACCCGGACAGACCTTCATACACACAGTAAAGATCTTTTACCATCCAGGCTACAAATGCACACTTAGCTGCACAGCTGGATTTGCTAAAGTTTGTGAGGGTGGTGGAATTAAATATTTATTAGATATTTAATGACTTGGTGTAAATGCGTATTTGCTAAATGCCGGTATAGAGGGTATTACAGCATTTCCATTTATTTTGCTAATACTAGCAAGGTAAACATTATAATACATTTTCATATACTGGTTAATTTCTTTGTTTAACCCTTCTGTTTAATAATTGATTCAACAAAACTTTTAAACAAAAACGGAAAACTAATGAAGATGAGCAATAGGTATACTAGTGCTTTTGCACTCAGTGTTCTCAGTGCTGTCAATTCACACTCTTGATAGTCATCGGCCAATGCAGATAAAAATAAACATAAAACAAAATTGTTGATAATTTTATCAGTAAAATAGTTTATCACCTTAAAAGCTACATGACATTTCTCACTAGCTTAAGGTGCTGTTCTTACAGTTTTGTATTAGTAGACACTGCTGCCGAACACTATTGAAAGAGATGCCCAGACTGAGGTAATTTTTTTCCTCCCCATATTGACAGAAATGAGAGAGGGAGGGAGGATTTTTCAGGCGTGACTTTTTACTGCACCGATTTGAAGTACTCTCAGAAGTGCTATTCCGCCATACATTATAGTTCTCCTTTTTAATCTGCTTAGAAAAGCGCCATGTTTTATTTTATGTCCCCTTACTTGATCGGTCAACTATTCGTGTAACTGTATTTAAATAGGGAAGACGTGGAGGTGTTTGGTCTCTTCTAACTTGATCTTTGTTTGGTACCTAATGAATGAACTGGGCTTAGTGGGCTAAGCTAAATGCTATCAGAATGTCAAGGCGCGTCAGAGCGATTAAATGCACACACTCAAATGAGAGAGGTATGTATCAACTCGTTTTAGTTAAGGGAATATCATAGTTTAATATGAAAAAGCTGTGGTGTCCCTTTAAACACTGATTCCTAGTTTGTCCACTTATAAAAGGGCAAATAAAGGGCTGCATTTGGGGCAGCATTATGCCTATATTTTTCCACCTAGTGACATAGCTCAGTGAGGCATTTTAGCTAGGCCTGGGTCTGCCTTCTCTTTTAGATAGAATAAATCTTTTTGTGGGACGCTTTGAGCTTTGTATTTTTGCAGATCTTATACAAGCAGCTACATAACACTAAAGAAAAAGGAAAACATGACCCCTTTAAATAGAACTGAAACTTGAATTTATTTGTGTGCTTTATATTGTGTTACTTGTATATGCAATTAACAATTTAGGAAAATGTTCTGCTATGAGATATAATAAACTTACTATAATAAGACAATGTTACTATTATTAGACCAATAAAAGAAGTGCTGTCTGCTAAAACATCAGACACAAATTCAAATAGTGCAAACCATGAATAAGATGTTATTTTAAAAAAAGCAAACCGAGAGAAACGCTCAATCACACTCGTGTGTGTTTTACCCAAAACAGCTGTGCAGATTTTCAGTGTTTGGCAGTGTGGAAATGATTATGATACTATACGCCTTGTGTTTTTCTCAATCCCTGGGGAGACTGACGGCACCCGAGGGAGTCTGGCTAATGGGACTCTCAGGTACCAATACTTCCCTTCCCAAACCCATCTCAGGGTAGCAGTCGGGAAAAAGACAGTGGCGAATGTGAAGTATGTCCCCGCGGGAGAAGGTATGAGATTGGAGGAAGGAAAAATGGCTGTGTGGTGGAACGTGATTCATTCTGAAGTGTTTTGATAGCGAGTCTCCAGTCACAAATCTCACACGAGGACAAGGGTCCTGTAAATATTGTCTGCAGACCATCAACCCCATCCTACGGCTGCAGACTTGTACTGCGGTGATTTAAAACTACCTCTGTTTTCTGTTTTAAAGTGGTAAAAACAGCCGAGGATGACTTGAGGATAGAGCATGAGGTGACTTACTACTTTCTAGTGTTGTGTGACAAAAAAGAAGCGGTACTTATTGCTCTGTCATAGTGTGTACAATTAGTTTAATGTGAGCTTTTGGTGGCAGGCCTGTACTGTAAAAGCTCAGGGAGCTGTAACACGGCACTCTAATGATTTAGCAGGCGAGCACAGCATTTTAGATGCGTTTAGTTTGCTAAAGTTGCTTTATTCGTGAAGTTGATGGCATGGGTCTGCAAGTTCAGGTTTGGATCTATTGCTTGCAGTAGAAATGTAAAGGTCTTTCCACTGTCTACTCTGTAAACAGTGGGGGTTTGTTAGGGTGCTTTCTCACTAGCACTTTTGGTAGCAAACTGGCACGAAGTGGTGAGGGTTTGACAATTTAACAAGGGCTAGTTGCTGGTACCCTACTGGTAGATACCCTATAAGTACATTTCTCATTGGCTGAAGGCATTGTTTTAGACAGCAGGTGCAGATGGAGGAAAGGGAATCAAGGTAAAGTGAAAACTGAATTATGAAAATAGTTGGTTGCCTCAGTGCTAATTAGCTAATTAACTACTTCTACACACTTAGTACCTGACACAAGATGAGAGGGTGCTTGGTGAAATGTAAAAAAGCCAAAAATAAGCTGTTTTTATGGATTTATGTTCTCTATAATTAGCTGTGTTTGTTGCAAACAATTCCAATGCCATCAGCTGCATTGCTATGAACTATAGTCTAGAGGTGTAACAATACATCACGTCACAGTATATCGCTATACTATATGCAACAATGTGTCATGTATAGTGACAGTATTGTGAATAGTTACTTTGTGATGAAAAAGTTTAGTGTTTTAGTCTCAGTACTACATTAAAATACTATATAATCTTGAGTATAATGCGTAATTGCATATAATATTGCAATGGGGAAATATTTGTAGGTCCCGATGCCAAAAGTCTTGCATTACCAGACTTTTAAAGTGACTTTTAAAGTGGTTAAAGTAGCCTACATCATTTTAAATGCAGTCAAACATATTCCGTTTTTTATTCAAACCAACATTTATTCAGACAAAATGTTCTCACATTATCATAGTTTAGACAATGGTAATAAAATATGACAATAACTGTTTTTCAGAACAAATTAATCTTAATAATGTCATAACTTTGATAGAAATGTGTGTAATGGATTACAATCAACCAATCTGCTGTCAGCTGTTAAATTTAAGCACACAATTAGATGATACCAATCCAGGTCAAACAATTACCAAGCAATGCTTTATTTTGTCCAGTCTGTGGTGTAAAGAACACAGAAAAAACACTTCAGCAAAACATGATCAGGTCAAAGTGTCTGAATAATTTTGGTCACAAACTATCAATTTTACTGATATAAGTCATCTGTATGAAGAATTTTGGGAATAATATGTCACAGTTTACTTTATTTGGCTATCCATACTTGCGTATAAATTAACTATAGTAACCTGCAAACACTAGTAAATATTTCTATATCTAGTGTCTATACTAATTTTTGGTTTGACTGTATATTCAGTGACAATGCAAGCCTATTCATCTAAAATAATTATGTATTTTCAGCTTCAGAATCATGAATATTATAATTTTCGTGTCACCATTGTCCTGTGCATTGGGTTACCAGTACCAATCCACGCCTATTCATTTCCACCCTAATGTAATTACATTTTAATCAGCAGTACATTTTTTTGTTAAACTTCTATCATATGTCTTGGTACTATACCCCTATATAGTTGGTCCTTCAATGCTGCAATCCACTTGCAGTTTTGTTTGTGATATTAAGTTTAAACTAAAAACACATAACGAAACAATTTATTCTAAACACAGCCTAAAAAATAATATCTTGCTGTCCAAATCATATTTTGTGCAAGTTCTTGTGAAAAACTAACTACACTTAAAAGGTTAGTTCAGTGAAGGGTTAGAATCAGTGAATCGATCAAAGATTCGGGTCGCCAATGTCACGTGATTTCAGCGACATTTGCGACCTGAATCTTTGATCAAGTTACTGATTCATTAACCGTTTGATTCTTTTTGGAGGCACATGGAGGAGAAGCCAATGCTGAATCAAATCGTAGTTTCGATGTTTCAAAATATATTAGACTCTAATCAACCAACTGATGTCACATTTGGACTACTTTGATGAGGTTTTTATTCCCTTTCTGGACATGGACAGTGAAGTGGGCATTGACTGCATTACTAGGACTAAAATATAAAATATCTTAAACTGTGTTCTGAAGATGAACGGAGGTCTTACGGGTGTGAAACGACATTAGCGTGAGTCATTAATGACATTAATTTCATTTTTGGGTGAACTAACCCTTTAAGGATACTTTTCAAAAGTGCAGTTTTTATAAATTGTTTAAAAAAAATCCTATTGTTTTTAGAGAAAAACAAACTGGCAAACATATTGACAGAACAGCCTGTAAATGTTAGAATTTAAAACCGGAATAAAAAAAATCCTTTCTTGGTAGTGCAGTGTGAAGACAAGGGGCAGAAAAATAATTGGGTGAGTTGTGGCATACATGATGTAAGAAAGTTCATCCTGCCTGATTTTGCTACGAAAAGGTCTCTTCTCACCTGCTGAACCCATGATGAAAAGGAATCAAGCATTAATATATGCATTAATTTGGCAGTTAAAACAAAATTCAAATTGATGTCTGTTAAACCAGCATTACTTATTCAAACCTTTCAAAATGCCCCTCGTCGAGTGAGCAAACGCTGCAGCTGTTTGAGAGTCCTTTCTTCTTTACGGGGTTCCATGAAAAATGGATGATTTTGACCTATTTAATGCAAACGCAAGGAGGAGGTTAAAGCAAATAAAGAGCCTTTCCATGTTTGTTTGGCCTCCTCGCTGTGCCTCAAAACTCCTGTGAAGGTTTCGGAAGTAAATGTCATAAATGCTTAGAAAAACAAGCCCAAAGAAAAGACCTTCGCCTTATTCACAGAGTGGCTTGGGTGCATTAAAACAACATTCTCAAAGTTGATCATTTTCTTCTGCTACTTCAGACAAGAACACATTCAATCCTATTTTGATTGGCTTATATTTAGGGTTAGGTACTGAACTCTATACTTTTAGGGGCACCGATTGAATTACATCGGTACTACCGGGTACCAGTTCACATTAAATCAGTTTGGTACCTGAGAAAGCACCAGTGATATAGACTGGTGTCTGTGAATATTAAACAGCAAAATGACTTAAATAATGAATGCATGACCATCATCTCCAGAGGGGCTCTGAGAGTCACTTCATGAGCATTTGAGAAAATCTACTGTCATGTCATAAACAAACAGAAACTCAAAGGTACTCAACTTGACAAATATATTACTGTTGTAAAGTAGAGTTTAGATATGTCTCAATTTAATAATAACACTAACACTAAAAATAGTATTAATTATACATGATCAGAAATTATTTTTTTAAAGTAATAAATCACAATTTGTTCTTCATGTTTTAATTTTAACAGTGTAAAGCTCAGTTGTGCAGTACTTTGTTTGTTTGACAAACAAAGTTTAATTAAGTTAAAAGATTTAATGTTTTTGATTAGCAGAAAATACACCACACAGAATTTGTGGGAAATCTTTTCATAGAAGTTGAATTAGAAATGAAAAAGAAAAAAACTAATAATGTTTTTATGCATTCAATTAATTAAAAGGGTGGTTGCATTTTTCACTTTTTTTAAACTTTAGTTAGTGTGTAATGTTGCTGCTTGAGCATAAACAGTATCTGAAAAGTTACAGCGCTGAAAGTTCAATACAAACGGAGATATTGTCTTTTAAATTTAGGGCAGTTTATTGCCTACATAAACGGCCGGTTTGGACTACAATGAGCTTCTTTTCCAGGATGGTGACATCATAAACCCTTGCTATCAACATAAACACTGCCCCCGCGAAAACACGCAACAAAGTGGGCGAGGCCACGTTGCAGTCATTACAGAAGAGAGAGAGAGCTGTTGCAGTAGGCTACAGTGTTGCAGACATGCCATCGAAACAATTTTCACCCCAAATGCAAGACTTATGTGTTCGGTCTTCCTCGGGATGCTGGACTTTGGGAACAATGGTTACAAATTTGTGTTTAAGTACCTGTAAGTACATGTATTTTAAATGTGTAGTTTCTTTGTGTGTTTTGGTTGCATTAAGACCAACGCGGTTTGGCAACGCTAGGGAGTTAACTAAATTGTTTCATACTTCTCCAACAAACACCAATGAACTTATATGTAATCACACCCACGAACATTGCTTATTTATTTATTTTTGACGTTTCTGTTATTAGTGTAAGGGGTGTAAGGGGCGTGGCGTTCCTTTGCAGACAACCTGTGCTTGAAACCAATAAAAATACAGCCAATAAAAATACACGACTACATTTGGCCATCTAACCAATCTAAGACCATTTTGTTTTTTTGAGGGATGGGCTTCGTTGAAGCAGGAAGCAAATTAGCCGTTCAAAGGACAGTAGAGACAGTCGTATGGAACAAAGGTAACATGTAAGAAAAATACGCTGTTTAAACAAAAGAAAATTAGTATTGAGACATGTTATACTGCGCCCCATAAACACAACCAACCCTAGAAAAAAACTACGGAACCACCCCTTTAAGTAACTAGTATCCTACAATTACATTTTATAGTAAACAAACATCACGGACAATGGCATACAGAGACCAAGGCAGCTGTGGAAAAATTTCAATAACGCTTCTATAAATGACTTTTCTTTACAGTTTCTTTACAATTATTGCTGTATCCCTAAAGTACCGAATTTCAGGTTAAAAGGTGAACAGTACCCAATCCTACCACCAATGTTATATTACATTGGTGGTAATGCATTCAATTTATTTTAGTATGCACTACAGGGTCAGTGAGGACATATTTTCTGCTTCATAAGTATCTCGTGAGTCATAAGCTAGCTAATGGTGAATGCGTTCTACAAATGTAATTCAAATACTAAAAACAGTAAATTACTATAAGTAAAAAAAAAAAAAAACGTTATGATATTGATGACCGTTAAACATCTGTGAAAAGGGTCTATTATTAATTTTAAATGGTTACTATTTTGTGCAAAAGTGAAGATTGGGAAATTAAAGAATTGTATTTATCTTCTCAAAGTTTTTCCTTTCACTTAATGTCATTCTCTAAATGTGCTGTTCTAAAATGCCTCTTTATGGTGGAAGTAAAAACACTGTTTTTGTGTATGTATCTTTAAATGCAAAAGAGCTGCTGCTCTCCTGTACCCCTTTCCAAAAGTGGACGTGCCTTTACTGCATGCCTGTTTGGCAACATCAAAACAGAATGTGGCAGTTTCCACAGAACACAATTTTGCATTCTACTGCTCTGCTTTTCCATTACTTTTCTATGCGTTAGATGGACCTTGTGGCGCCCCCTCCAATTCAGGGCCATTCACACACAATGTGTCTTTGCATCTAAAAACATAGGAAGCAGGAAGTGGAAAATGCAAGGTCTCAATATGCCTTTTTAAAAAGTTGATCTTTTACTTTGAGCATTACATTTTCTGTGCGAGACGTGAGTCTATTGCTTCCGTCTAGTGCGTTTACATAGAAAAGCAATGGAAAAGTAGCACATGGAATGGAAAATCGCATACTGTGTTCATTGATACAGCCAACAACACAAAATTTAGATTACCACATATAGCTGAGACATTTTTGTGTTTCCTCGAGTTGCTCTAGTGAGGAGATAAACATGTCGGACGGTGTATAGCTCACTCAAGGGAGGATCTAAGGCTTTGTTTACACTAGTGCATTTTCGCTTTAACCCTTTTGCATGTACAGTCACACCGGTTTGATTAGAATGATCATGTGATTTCAAACGTGCCTTTACTTGTGCTGAACCAGAGACAGACACGCCTGTCATATACAAAAACTGTCAGTGTTTTTAACCCCACATTATGTATTAAATATACATAAGTACCAGAAAAACAATACATTTAGAGTTTGTAAAATTAATGGTAATAATAATAATCCTTTCCATTACAATTAGGCAAGACGTTTTATTCATGCCAGATATACTCTGTGTAAGTAACTTTAAAGTTTTCTCAATTCTTCTCCGAGCTCCCCGGCCACTTTCATGTATATCAGGAGAAGTGAATAAATTCATGTGTTGTAAATCCAATAGATCAGATTCTCTGAAATGTGGCAAAAACTAGAATGGCAGCGCTTGTAGCTCAAGTAGCGTGATCGTTATAAAGGTGTTTAAGCAACAAAACACATCCACTTGCCCGTATTTGACAATCGGAATATCAGAAATTATGCTATAGTTAACAAATTTGTGAATATTTTGAAAAAAATGGGAAAATTAAAAGCAGGATCATCAGTAGGGGTGTAACGATACACTCGTCACGATTCGATATGTATCTCGATAATGAACTCACATATATTTTATCCATATATTTTAAGCCAAAATAGTTTTTTTTTTTAAATGTTGTACTTTTATTATTATATATTATTAATTGTGTTTTAATATCAGGACCCACAAATATTCCCCCATTGCATTATTATACATTATCAGTGATGGGAATACCGGTGTTATAGATAAACGGCATTATTAACGACCTTTACATTTTTTCAGTTACGAGTAATCAAACAAATTACTGTTTCCCCCGTTACAACGCTGTTAACGTTACTGAGAATAAACTGCGGTGTTACTATAATTGAGCTCACTGAAGCGGTTTTCATCCGAACAGGCATGCTTTTCTGTCAGCGGACCTGCAGATGTGTGTGTGTGTGTGTGTTATATTCAACATTATGTATAGTTGTTGTATAATTCTATGTAATAAGATTATCCAATAATTTATATTCTGCATTTGCTCACTCTCATGTTGTATTCGCACGTCACGCAATCATTTGAACGTCCGTGTTTACTACAGTATGCACGTCGTGTTAAATAAATTCATCACATAAAGCCATTGTGTATCTTCAGAATACTTGAAGACTAAAGAAGATTTTGGATTAGAAATTCGATTAGTTATTTTTACATGCCTTTATGACATTCTTTGCATCATTTAAGTTTGAGAGTAATGGACTTTAAAAATGGAAGGACGTAAATCCCTCAGGTTTCATAAAGAATATCTTCATTTGTGTTTGGAATTTAGATAAAAAAACAACAACATGATGGTAAATACATGATGACAGAGTTTACATTTGTGGTAGCCTTGGGTGAATTATACATTATAAATAGGTGTACTACAGCAAGTACAGCAACAATTGTATATCGTGAATCAAATCGTTTCCATCAATGATACAAATCGTCATATTTTATATCGCAATATATAGTTTAATGATATATCGTTACACCCCTAATCATCAGTCATACAGCCCTATCCTGCCGGCGGTGCGTCATGTGACAAGCAAAGACATGTCACCATGGAAACAATAAAGTGATGGTTTCTAAATAATGGTCACCTTGAAAAACACTCGCTGGGGGTCAGACAGGGCTGGACTGGTAATCTGGTATCCGGTGGGCCGACGCACTTTGGGGCCGGTAGTGTTTAAAAAAAAAAAAATTGTACCACTGACAACATGCAGCGACAGCGGCCCATTGGTTTGTCTTCTGAATTGACAAGCCGAAGCAAAAGAGACCTCCTCTCCATATTAGGCACTTTTTTAATTTATTTATTAGTATTTGAGCGCATGGAACTGCAAAGGTGAATATCCGCACAGTGCAGCCGCTGACGAACATATGCTGCGTTTAAATGCTGCTCTATACGGCACTTTAACTCCGAATTTTGTTTTATACAATCGTATGATATGGAAACATTACAGGTTCTGTGTTGAATCAGCTGAAAACAGCCGCGAGCATGTATTCATGACGAGGTAAAGTGGAAAACGGCAATACACACAAACGTTTCACTTTAGCAGAACCACAATTTACATCGCAGCTAACAGCGAAGAAATATGGTGTTTTGGAAGAAACATTTATTAAAAATGCTGCTATATTACTTAAATTAATATTGCAGAATATAAATCACTTTTATAGAGGCTGTTTTCATATTTTCTACAGGTGTTTACATTTTTTTACTTACAAATATAATACTTTATTATATGTTTTATATAGTTTTAGAAACAATATAGCCATATAATGAGGAGCGAGGTTTTTACAGTCTATGTTTTTTATCCTGTGACTACCATGATCGTACATTTAAATGAAACAGGCCTACAGTTAAACTACAGTCTATAAAACAGTTTTAAAGTCTGGATCCCATAAATTAAGGACAAAGCTTTTTTTCCTCTTTAAAAGTTTTATTAACTTTTTTAGTAGATTTAATAAAATGTAATAGCCTCATAAAAGATAGATCAGTGTCTTACTTAAATGATGTGTTAACTCTTGAAAAATGTGATCATTTACTCACCCTAATTTCATTCCAAACCTAAATGAATTTATTTCTGTGTAGCATAAAATAAAATAATTTAAGTCAATATTCAAAAGGTAGCCTAACCAAAACGGCTTGGTTGCCAACATTCTTCAAAACATCTTATTTTGTGTTTCACAGAAGTCATACAGGTTTAGAACGATACGAGAGTGAGTAAATGATGACCGCATTTAAAACAAGTAGATTTACTTTACTGCACCCTAGCTCAAAATCATCAGTGCTTTTCTGCCAAGGGCATTTCTGTGTGACAAAAAAAAAAACAATATAAATCTGAATTTGCAGCAAATTCGATAATATCTATCATTATTTGTCCTTGTATGATTTTTATTTATATACTCCAATTTAATAAACATTCACAGGGAACTCATGGGCTGGATGTGCTGGGTATGCCAGAGCCCCTGTCCAGCCCTGGGGTCAGACAGAATATTTTAAACTTGTGTGTGAAAGGGTACAATGTCATGACTTTAAATGGCTATGGTTACGTCTGTCGTCTACAATACTCAAGCGTTTTCTAACCTCGAAAACAAATACTCTTGAAAACATTGCAAACGGATACTTTAGTTTGAATACTTTGGGGCTCCGTTTCAGTGAAAACGGGCCAGAATGCAAATTCAAGAGGCAACTGTACACTTGTAAGCGCATGCCCAGTGTGCATGAACAGTCATGCAACATGCATTGTCGGTTGAGCAGTGCAGAAAGAGTTGGCGAGGAGGATCATTTCATTCGAGTTTACGCTAACTGAACCACACTTTTAATGCAGGAATGCATGTTATAAATAACAATAATAATATTAGCGTTACCTGTAGACTTCCATTTTTGTACATTCTGTACACCATGTAAAAAAATAATTTTGCATAATGGGTCCTCTTTAATAAGATTCCTGCACAGAGGTTTAATATGCACTCTTTGAGACTTCAAAGTAAAATGAGTTGTAACATTTGAATATATAAATATTCTTAACGATTAATACATTTTCAGTAATAACTTTAGTAAATAGGGTCATTTTGATTTCATGTTAACTATATGGAAACATTTTGAAAAAAAAATTAGCTTCAGTCCATCTTCAGTTCAAGGTACTTAATGTGTTCTTATGGCATGAGAATCTTAAAATGTCCCATTGCCTTTACATAACTCATACACTTAATCCCAGTTAACATTTCCTGCAATTACATCACATCCTCTTTTAATTAGAAACTCAAGCCTTGTGCCTTGCTTTAGAAGAGCACTGAAGCTCAAACTTCAAGGTCTTTTCCCTAGTGTCTAACATAATCAGAACTTGTCAGTATGTGTTCAGTGGTCGGAGCTTGGAATGTTCGTCTGTACATGACGCTGTGATGTCTCCTAAGTAAAATATTGTTTTTGGGGATCAAGTGTATTTATGCTCATAAATGACTTTCTGTATGTCCTTGACAAGGTCCACAAAGTTTTCATTTGCTCTGTGGTCACACATTCCTTGAAGTGCCTACATGATAATTTCTTAATTAATCCTTTTAAAAGTTAGTATAATTCCATGAGGTAAATGATGTATTCATAGAATATATTAGATAAGCATGTTAGAGCGCACATCTCACTTGAAAATTCAATACATATCAGAGTTCTAATAAAAAGAGCATGATTCCTACTCAGACAAATGGTTTTTATAAGTCTGGTGTGAAAATGTCAAGGTATGTTGTCATGACATTTTTTTTTAATGTACTTTTGTTCAGAGTTTGAATTATGTTTATAAATAGTGTAATGTATGAAAAGGTGTTATTTGTGATTCATTATTATATACCTTATACAGTAATGTTAGAAAATTGTTCCTTCTGTCTTTGTAGGAAGAAATGGATGTATATCATATTCCCTTAGAGCATGCTTACATTAAGGCTATACTTCTCTAGGAATGGCAAATGTTTCTCAGACATCAGGGGCTGTATTCACAAAACCTGAGCTTCATTTTTATTAAAGATACATTAATTATCCCTATTGCCTCAATATTGTATAGTGTCTTTGAGCGAATTGCTGCAATAGCCATCAGTACATTGGGGGGTACATAGTAACGACCAAATGCCAGCTTGAAATGTTATGTTAAGACAAACTAAAATATTTTGTCAATAAAATACAATTATTAACTATTTAAAATAAAATAATGGTATTTTTAATCATTAAAAAAAAAAAAATATATATATATATATATATATTAGGGCCGGGACTCGATTAAAAAAATTAATCTAATTAATTAGAGGCTTTGTAATTAATTAATCGAAATTAATCGCATTTTAATCGCATATAAATATTTTACCTGAGAACAATGAGAAGTAATTTTTCACATGTATTTTTAGTATACCATTGAATAATGACTGAATACATAAGCTTTATCAACAAAATATTGTTTATTTATTTCAGTCCAGCAGACCAGTGCAATGTTTGCCATTAAGTGTAGCAAAAGCATATTTGTGATATTTGAGGCTCGATGTGCTGCGGTGATACGCTAATTCCTTGTTGTATAGCAGGGGTGTCCAATCCTGCTCCTGGAGGGCCACTGTTCTGCTGAGTTTAGCTCTAACCCCAATTAAACACACCTGTACCAGCTCATTAAGGTCTTATTAGGCATACTAGAAACTTTAGCAGTGTATTGAGGCAAGCTGGAGCTAAACTCTTCAGGACGTCAGTGGCCCTCCAGGACCGACTTTGGATACCCCTGTTGTATAGCTTGCACACAACCATGCTCTTGTCGACGCTTCCATCATTTCGTTTTTTAAAACTAAATTTCCCATCCACGGGGCCAAGCAAAGCGGTCTCATCAGCTTCTTCGTTCATGTTCACTA
Source organism: Pseudorasbora parva (assembly GCF_024679245.1). Classification (NCBI taxonomy): domain Eukaryota; kingdom Metazoa; phylum Chordata; class Actinopteri; order Cypriniformes; family Gobionidae; genus Pseudorasbora; species Pseudorasbora parva. Next base: position 19,072,835 of record NC_090175.1, on the reverse strand, counting down.
TGGTTTGTTGTTTTCATGGTTGTTGTCGTGACTCATGAGCGGCGAGCGCTAGTTGGTGTTCCAGTATAATCGGTCCGTCAAAACTCATTCATTGAAAAAAGTTCCGCGGGGCAAAAATAAGTGCGATTAATTTTTTTTTTTTTTTTTTGCGTAATTAATTAACGCGTTAAAGTCCCGTAGTTAATTAATCTTAATTAACGCGTTAAAGTCCCGGCCCTAATATATATATATATATATATATATATATATATATATATATATATATATATATATATATATATATATATATATATATATATATATATATATATATATATATATATATATATATATATATATATATATATATATATATATATATATATATATATATATATATATATATATATATATATATATATATATATATATATATATTTATTATTATTATTATTATTTTTTTTTTTTTTGAGTATGATGACAAACATGGCACTAAATACAGCTACTAAGCATGGATCAAAACATAATAATAATGAGTAATTTTTGAACATTGACACAAAGTCTTTATTCATCCTTTTCTCATGTTTTCTTCATAAAAGTATACAATATAATAGCATATTTCTAATATGGACAACGCAGTGTAACAACACACCCCATCTGCTCAACTGGGATTTATGCTGCCTTCACGTGCTATCGGAAGTTTCCTACTTCCCACTTTAGATGTCGTGATTACGAGCTTGTTTTGTTCAGGTGCTTTTTTTGTTGGTAAGAATGAAGTACTTTTGTGTGTTTTGGGAAAATATTATTTTCACACTATAACCATTTTAGTAATTTCCCGGTCCCAGAAAATCATAGAATCGCTGGCAAACACTAGCAAAACACAAAAACATTTTGTTTATCACATTCACAATAAAGGCACAATGTAGCCAAGGTAAGGCTGCTTAAAGACTAAAATGGTAATAGTTTTCAGCCATACATCCTATTGTATAGACTTTTACCACACTATATACAAGACAAGACAATAAAACTGTTGCGGAAAAAACAACTAATAAAACACCTGCCACAGCAGAAATTTGAATCCCATCCACCATTTTTAACGGTTATACCACGCCCACCTCGGGAACTTAAGTATCAAAATTATTTCCAAACTTCCCAGTGGTAAACACGACATCAGAGGGCGTTCATGTGCAATTTTCACCTCAGAAACTCGTATTTACGATAGCATGTGAAAGCGGCATTAAACCGTTGCTCGTGTCTTCTGCTGGTTAGATCAGCATTAAAGAACTATCTCAACTGTTAAATAAAAGATATACAGTTCAACTAATATCAGATTTGTCTTATTTTAAATAAACATACAAAACAGAGATAAAAAAACCTTAAGAAATGTACTTTACCATGGTTAAACAAATGTTTAGTGATATCTTACAAATACTTGTATTTTTCTCAAATGTTGATATGGCATCTAATAAATACATTTAGTTTCGTCATCCTGGCATGCGTGGAAAAGAGCTGATTTTCCTCTGTGCCTTTTCTTGTCTAATGTCTACATTTGTTACTTCATGTAATGTTAGTTATATGTATTCTGAGAGTAGTCCAAAAGGATCTTGTGCCATCTTGTGTTATTAGTCCTGCTCTAAGCAGGTTGAGGTTATGAAACGGTAATTTGCTCTGTATGAGCTTAAATCTGGACTCTCTCACCTGCTTCTAGCTTTAATTATTGTGTGCTACATGTCTGGGGAATAGTAAAAGGACTCTGTGCTGGTCTCCTCATTTTAATGGTATTAAAAGATGTCACGCTTATTTCCACATCAGTAGTACCTGCTGGTAAGGGCTCTGGCTCTCTGAACTCTTATTCCCCCCTCACTTTCTGAATGCGAATAAGTATATTAATTTTAATAGTGAATAAGAAACCTGTTTCCAATTGTTATTAACCTCTGAAATATTGCCTTGGCATGCTCTGTTTTGTCTGATGCCCAACCCCCCACATACTCAACTCTTTTCCCAAACTCTTAAAATTCAAAGCACCAGACTGCAGTTGTATTTATAACTGGCGTCTAATCACAAATGACCAAAGTAAGGACCGCATTCAACATTAGGAGTAACATTCTGCATCTTTACTTATCTTTTCTGCAGCTCTCCCCTTAAGTTATCTAGAACTGGTAGATCATGCAGGAGGATGGCTGTACTATGTCTGCATTCTGTTTTGATGAAGACACTTTTGGAGAAACAGCTGTGCGCAGTGTCTGATTGGTAAATGGAAGGAATATGCATAGGCGTCCCCATCTGCGCGTCGTGATTGCTTTGTCTGAATAATAATATATGGGTGTAACACTCCATAAACATGCTTTTAGCATCAGTCATTGTTACTCTGCCTGAGTATAACTTATTTGCCTGTCTTTCAGGATATAGGTATATATTATATTATATTATATTATATTATATTATATTATATTATATTATATTATATTATATTATATTATATTATATTAATTATATTATATTATATTATATTAATTTGTCAGGATAGATATTATATGATATATAATTAATATAATTATATTATATAAAGAATTTGCAATAATATATTAGTTTAGCTGAATGTAATAAAAATAGGTTAAAAAAATAATGGGTATAAGGTAACTACATGGTTTAAGTTTAGGTTAATGGCTAGGGTTCGAGTCATCACACATTTACTGTAAATACTTTAATAAGAATGCAGTTTGTACATGTGAAACAAGACTGTAAAATGAATTGCTACCTAAAAATATCTGGATGTTTATTTTTACAATATTGAAGTTTCATGTATTTGACTTTCATCGTAAAGTACTTTTTGTAAGCTCTGCTGTTCACTGTTGTCTGATTGAAGTTCTGTCTGGTAGAATCCTTCAGCACTATAAATGCTTTGGTTTCCTAAAAGCATTACCAAGTCAAAACAACCAGCTGGAACTAACCCCCTTAAGAGAATTGTGGCATATTTCCCCCGTTCTTCTCTGCTTTAAGCTCCATGCATATAGAATAACAAGCCTTAGGAGCTGTGCACACCCCACCACGCACTGTGGCTTTCTGCAATATCCACACCCTCCTGTTTCCAGCCATACAGACTAGAGGACTTAAATAGTTCTTTGAAATGGGGAAAAAATAAGGAAAAAAAAAAACTTTTCTTACTCTCTATGTCATCTCATTAACCTTGGATATTTCCCCTGTGCTAACTAGATGGAGAGCATGTTCAAACTCAACTTTGACCCTGCTCATTACAATCGCTAATAACCCAGTAAACCAGGCTTCTGTGAGAACGGTCGTCTACACTGGTGACCTCCATGTGTTTCAGCTGTTGCCTGTAATTCTCTTGCACTACTTTGCATAATGTGTTTCTTTGCAGTGTCAAGACCTGCATTTAATCCATGTGTGACATCATTGTTTTTAGTTTGTTATTTATTACTATTATTATTATTATTTACAATATAGGTGACACTGTAGACTTTAGTGTCATCTGTAGGGCTACCAAATGTGCTAAATAATGTAGGAAGAAGAGGGCTTAAATCAGGGTACGAAAAATGTCTGTTATTTCTAGATTTACCATTTGTTTTATGTAAATATCATAATGTTATAAGTGCACCACAGGACACACAAAACAATAAAACAATGCAGTTCATAACCCATTTAAAGTTGAAACTTAAAGATTAGAATTGAAAATATATTGTAGAATAATGTGTGGGGATGGATTGGATGAGATTTGCATATTTAATGAGCTTTAGCTCCTGTTATATCTATGCCCCTGTCAGTTCAGTTCACATGAGGGAGGGGTTGTTTTGAAAGCGGCAACCGGAATGATTCAAGTACGTCTTTATCAAACAAACAATGTTTGTATGTATTATACGCTATAAAGTGTGTATCATATGCATGCGAAAAACTGTGTACCATATGCACGCCAAAACTTATTTTGGCGTATACATTCCACGAGATTGCAAACTCGTGAGACCGGGCTCCCAATCCTCCTGTTGGATCCAATATAGAAGAAACAGCATTGTGTTTTAATCTCAATATGTCTAAAATTCCAGCGGCACCTGAGATTTGTTTACACACGATTCCACTGTCTTTCACACGTCAGCTGGAATTTTACTAATATTAGGATCAGAAGGAAGCTTATGCAGCGACTGTGTTCTTCCACAACCAGGAACAGTGCAATATCTTGCTATATTCTTCAGCATGTTTACTGCTGCTGGCTAGCGTGATCCGATGAGTCGGTGGCCGGGGCTACTGAATTACATGTGCTTATTATTGGCGGTGTTTCGTCAGTCGATGACGTCAAGATGCAAACATGATCGTTTTCTGGGCCTGGTGTCTATAAAAGCTTTTCTTTGACTAACAAGGAAGTTTTCAGCTCTGAAACGTACAGGATAATCTTATATTACCATGACCTCATATATCAAAAGCTCAAGGGGAAGTTGATTTCTCAATTCATCACCCCTTTAACTTTCAGTCATTTTCTTATGTATTTAATTATTGAAATTTGTTTACAGAATAATTAATGTCATCTTGAAATGTTTATAAACTGTCAAAATTCCCTAGTGTTATAAACTTCCTTCCTAGGTAAAATGCAAATTAATAGGCTTTTAATGGTGAATGACATGAATGGCATTAAAATAATAATAACAATAATAATTATTATTATAATTATTTTTACAACCAATGAAAGTGGATGCATCTCAAAAGCATTTTAGCAGTTAGTTTAGTCAAACTATGACTGAATCAGCTTCACATGTACAGTATGTTTTTGCAGGAATTCATATAATGATACATTGATATAGTGTTGCCTTATCACCTAAAAAATGAAAGTGTTCCTTACTTTCCTTTGCTGAAGTTGGCAATCCTAGTTATCTTTGTTTCTAATAATATAACCCTGTGAAATGTTTTTTTTTTTTTTTTTTTTTTAAAGAGAGTCAGGGTGCTGTGATCCAGCTTGGTCTCCTCTTTAACTTTCAAAGACACAGAACATATGTTTTTGTATGTTTGGATAGGTGCTGAAACGTAAAATATGGACATATTAGTGATATTTAAACATAGCATTATTACGTTTTTACAGCTAAAAAAAGTTAAATATTAACAAATCTTTCATTTAAATATCTGTATAATTACATTTCATAAATGTAAGATCCCCTAACCTAAACATATCCATTTTATACGGAATATTCAAAGAATAAAAGTTAATGGATAAAAATGTATGCATATTAGTAACAATATTAGCATTAAAACAATATTTTGAGCCGCTAATTCTACACCTAGTACCCCTAAACCTACCCATACCCATTCCTCAACTATGTAGCCTACTGTTAAAAATAAAAGCATAACGGACATACAAGTGCAATCACATTCATGTTGGGTTTTTTTTTTTTTTGCGAAAATGTTCAAAGCTCTAAGTAGTTTAGCTGATGATGTGTTGCAGTCCCATTTCTCTCTGGAGGTATATTTTTGTATGAGGTACAGTCAGAGCAGATTTTAAATAAGGAAGCAGCTTTGCACTAAGTGTAAATAGAATCTTGTTGATATTTACACTTTGTGCAAAAAGCGATAGATGATATTTACACCAAGTGCAAATAGCTGTAGATTCACTAGGTGAAAATATGTTCTATTTACACCATATAAAGTTGCAGTTCTTTGTAATATAAACAGTATTTACATGCAATTTATACTTTATTTTGAGAGATACATATTTGCACCTCAGTATTGTTGTACATTAACAGGATCCAATAATAACAGTGTGAGAATTATAATTTTTTATTTCAATTATTAAATGGATGCCGGCTTAAAGGAACAGGAATCAAATTCCTAATTCTTATTGAAAAAAATGCCTTTCCGATGTGATTTGTGATTAGAAAAGAGAGAAGAGCAACCTTGCAAAAAGGGGGTTTGAAAACTGTGTTGATCACGACAAAACAATAATCCATTAGCCATGTTGAATTGTGGGCGTTTTTTTAAATCTTGTTTGTCACAGCCAGACATTGTTAAGCGGAGATAATGCGAATAGCACTTGCCACCAAGGTACGCTATTTGCACTTAGTGTGAATAGACACTTATACACTTGTACACACATATTGATCCATAAAAGTGTTGAGCCGGCTTTTTTCCGTGAAGACGCACATTTCTCATTTTAAATGTTCATTGACTAAAACACGACATGTCGCAATCTTTGATGAAGCAGGCAAGAGCATGTATATACATAATAAAGTCTATGGTTATAATTATTCATAAGTATGAAGTGTCCTAACTACATCTCTGATGTTTATAACAAACCAAACAGTTTGAAAATTGGTAGAACATTTAGCAAGTTATGGTTATTTAAAAAGGACATGCACCAGTACAACACAATGTTATGAGTGAGCGAGCTGACTGTGACAAGATGGCCACCAGGTGCGGACAGCGTCCTCCATTGGCCAGCAGTGTGGACGAGACATCTAGCCTTATGGGTGAGAACCAATGAGCATTCGATACCTCTTCCACAAAGCATGTCGTAACATTTCTTAAGTGTGGTTTTTTTTTTTTTTTTTTTTTTTTTTTTTTACAATTTTTAATTCATAAGTCAAACAAGTTTGGGATTTGACGTTTACAGTCGCTGGCTACTTAGAGGTGAAGATAGCTGGATAAAGGGCTAATTTTGGATCTGTTCCTCGTCTTTAGTGGATTTATGTTGTGTTTTATGATTGTATTGTCGCTGCACACATGTAATTGATATGACAAATATTCCACGAATGTATTATTCATGCATGGGAGATGCTACACATTCACACGGATGCATTACGTCAATATTGTACATTTAGTGTGTATGAAAACTTTAGTAAATGTACGTGTTGTAGAACCACACTTTACGTAAAAATAGACAGGTATGCTCATGAGATCACGTTGAGTGATCTGAAATCCACGGGACTCCAATGTGCTGATGAACAGTATGATAACTGCTATGTTTAATATATTTCAGGACAGATGAGATGCTGAAAGCAAAGTCAGTGCTTGCTTTCGTTCATTCTTTTTTTTTTTCTCTTTATTTGAGTAATAAAAACCATAATAAGAATACAGGAAAAGGAATTGTGAAATGAAGATTAACTGGCTCCTCTTTATACTTTTGAAGGAAAGCTGTTTTTATTGAAGTGACTTTGTTATTCGTACAGTTCTGTTAGACAGCTGGAGCTTTTGGGTTTTGCCCTTAAAATCTGATCATAGAACTGAAATATATTCTCAGTTGACTTTGAGTAGAGGAAATTGTGTCTAATGGATCTAACCTGATACTCGGATTGGAACATAGTCTAATATTAAGTAAAAAATAAAAAATAAAATAAAAATTGAAGTAGTCAAGTTCCGATTTCAAGGCTCTGATTGCTGCTATTAGATGTCATATTTGATTCTTCCTTCCCTTAAAATGTATTGAAATCGTATTGAAATAGAGTGGTATGTAATGAGGCAAAAGGTGATTTCAAACTTTGATATAACTCTCCTGGATGTCAGCCTGTTATATTGCCAGTGGGGCTAGCAATTGAGCAAAGGTAGATAACAATATAGTCCTTATGTTTTTAAATAAAACCTCAGGCAATATGATTTCTTTACTTGAATATAACCTAACCGAACTTTTCAAATACAACAATGCCTTATTTACTTGAGTAGTTTAGCTTGTTACATACGAGTCAATGAAAACCAACTTATTTCCTGCTCTCCCCAGAATTAAGGTACAGTATGTTAATAGATAAATGGAGCATACATTATTTACAACAGATTCATTTTGTTTGCTGATATACCAAAGGCAAAACCCTTAAACAGGAAATCACAATATGACTTGCTTTGTTTGTTTCATTTTGGTTCTTTTATGTCTTGAAGGCAGAGAAAATTAGACTTCTTGGAGTCTTTTCAAAATATGGAATGAGGCTATTTCCCAGGTGCCGGCCTATTAGGAGAGAATGGTCTTTAAGAGCCAACAGAACATACAGAAATGATTGATGAGCCATGCTTAATGTAGCACAATCACTAACCAGCATTGGTGAACACACACAGAACCAAACTGGTCTAACAGGGGGCTATGATAGAAACGACTGACCTCATGGGAGACATAAAGACATCAATTCTTGATTAGGCCATTTTATGATGAGAAGAAGCTTGAAGTCCTTTGATTTACCAGGCCGAGTGGTGACAGTGGTGGGTCATCTCATTGACTAGCGGAGAAAACCCTAACTGACTTTATGAAGTTATGCTTGAGGTAGTGGTTTGTAGGCCAGTATGTGATAGAATGCCTTATGGATATTGTCAAACTATTTAAATGAACCTCTTCTCTCTTTTTCGTTGACTTTTTTGGAATGAGAACAGAGGTTTCCTTTGTGAATGGTGCATTTTAATGCGGTGCCGTAAGGTATATTAACAATTATGCAAATATATGGGGGCATGAGATATGGTAATGCTGATTTCTGTTGGAAAAATAGAGGAGAGCTTTGTGGGGTCAACTTAGGGCAAGCTATTATTATTATTATTATTATTATTATTAATAAAAATAATAATAATAATAATAATAATAATAATAATAATAATAATAATAATAATAATAATAATAATAATAATAATAATAATATGGAATGCAATCTAAAAAATACATAATAAATAATTCAAATTGATTAATACAAATAATAATAATCTAAATAAATACAAATAATAGCTATATATTTGTTTAAATTAATAAAAAATATATGAATGCACAATAATAATAACAACAAATAATAATAATGATCTATTATAATGAATACAAATAAACAAATACAAAATTAAGAAGAATACATTCATTAAAAAATTTTTTTTAGTCAGCAGTATTTTGGAATATGTCACCTGAATATATTTTAGATTTTCCATCTTATGTCAAGTTGAAATGTTTTATATAATAATTTTATATTTCACGGTTTGTGATATTGACCTTTATGTTTGCCATGTATAATCTTGATGCTAACATGGCATTAAAATTGAATAAACAAACAATACCTTTTTATATACATTTCTCACTACGAATGTGTTCTTGAGATCATATTCTGTTCTAAAAGAAGCAACTTACCCTCACTGTCCCTTAAACTCAGCTTGGTTCACATCAACTCTAAGCAAAAGTCACTTTACTGAGAAGTTTTTACAAGTCCAGTGAGCCTCGGTTCACTCAGTGTGAGAAGTTGAAAAGAAAACACGTGCCTCTAAAGTGAAATGAAGTGTTGTGATGGGGAGGATGTGTTTGCATGCCCTTTAAGACGTCCTCTTCCATTAATTTCCTGAGCTAACACCTTTCCAGTCCACTTAATGTAGAGCTAATTCCATGACCTTAACATTGATTTGTAGTTCTCCTCCTTATCAAGTTAATCAATTTGTACTGGAGGCTTCTGCAGATCAATATCGGATTCGGATACAAAGTGGCATCTGCTAGTTATGGCACACGCTCTGCATTTTGAGGCTAAGTGAATCTGACAGTTTGACCAACTTCAAAAAGATATTAAGCTGTCAAGAGAGAATCTGACACTCACAGAGGGATGTGTGAGGAGTTGCATGTGTGATGAATAGTGTTTGAGTGTTTTAGGCTTTGTGTTTGACTTTGTATGGGGTGGGGTAAAATTCGTAAAAAAAATGTTTTAACTCAGTATAAAATCATATGTCTAAGGGAGTGCACACCATATAAATTTTTGTTTATTATCAAATATAATAAAATCGTGAAATCACCTAGACTTTTAAGGCTTTATATATATATATATATATATATATATATATATATATATATATATATATATATATATATATATATATATATATATATATATATATATATATATATATATATATATATATATATATATATATATATATATATATATATATATATATATATATATATATATATACTGTAAAAAATTATTTAGAAAAAAAGTTACCTGGTTGCCTTAAAATTTTGAGTTCATTGAAATTAAAATTTTTGAGTTAATAAAATGAACATTTTTTGAGATTCAAGAACCTTTATTAAAATATTATTAAACGATTTTGTAAGCATATTGGGTAATTGTGTGTGTGTGTTATTTCTGATGACACAGTGAAACATGCCACATTGTGCTATTTTCATGATTTATCACATTTTTGATGTGGTTCAGATACAAAAATATTTTGAGTTTCTATTTATTAAACTAATTTCCTTCATTGTATCAACTCAAATTTTTAATTTCAATAAACTCAAAATTTTAAGGCAACCAGGCTACTTACTTTTTTAAGTTAAACAAAAAGCACCACTTTTTTTTTTACAGTGTATATGTGTATATATATATATATATATATATATATATATATATATATATATATATATGTATGTATGTATGTATGTATGTATGTATGTATGTATGTATGTATGTATGTATGTATGTATGTATGTATGTATGTATGTATGTATGTATGTATGTATGTATGTATGTATGTATGTGTATGTGTATGTGTATGCAAGAAGAAATTAAAAAAATGTATATAATTTTGTTCTTTTCATTAAAATTCTATACTATTTTGTCTAAAAGCAATACAAACTATTTAGCTCTACTAAAATAAACCTGCAGAGGTTTTTTCTCTAAGACCACATTTACACAACTAATGGGTCCTATATTTCAGCATACGCAATGCTATTAGATGGAATATTTTGTGAATAGGCCTTTTCCTGGTCATGAACTCACACAACCTGCAAACTTGACTTGAAGCATATAATCATACTGGACTGGATAAGCCCACATTCATGCAAGTTAAATGCCAAAAAATATGTTCTGTATTTAGTAATATGTCTAGATCATGCATATATTAAGGTACGGTTGAATGCTTTATTTATATTACATTTTGAGCTTTTAATGTCAATGTTGTAATTTTACAACACTGGGTGAAAGGGGTAGCAAATTTTCCTGTGCACCTTGCACATGACATGAATGAATCTCACTTCTCACCTGTTCCATGTGAAATATATACTAATAGAAACAATGTTTTTGATCATTCAAAGCTTTGTCGTCTTTGTTACAATTTTGATAAAAAAATGTATTATTATTAAACGATAAGTTGAAATAATTTCTTTGAGCATTTAAAGGGGTGATGAATTGAGAAATCAACTTTCCTTTGAGCTTTTGATATATGAGGTCATGGTAATATAAGATTATCCTGGATATCCAGAGCTGAACACTTCCTTGTTATTCAAAGAAAAGCTTTTATAGACACCAGGCCCAGAAAACGATAATGTTCGCATCTTGACGTCATTGACTGACGAAACACCGCCTCTACAGAATAATAAGCACATGTAATTCAGTAGCCCCGGCCACCGACTCATCCGATCACGCTAGCCAGCAGCAATAAACATGCTGAAGAATATAGCAAGATATTTTGCGCTGTTCCTGGTTGTGGAAGAACACAGTCGCTGCATAAGCTTACTTCGGATCCTAATATTAGGAATGTGTGGTTGAACTTTATCTTTAATGAAATTCCCAACACAGTCTCTCTCCCTACTCGTCAAATGTCTGACGCATGGTCAAGGGACCCTGGTGTCAGTTTTTGACGCACATACATGTTACCCCTTAATTGTAATTTTTCAACATCCTGGGTAATCCATTGATTTCTATGAGAAACCTAGGGCGTCATGTACAGACATGTGAATGTTATCGTCATGATGAAATTTATTGGGTTATAAATTTTCCATTATGACATGATGGAGTGTAATTCTCAATTTAATCAGCCAGCACAATTGTATTTACATTTATTTACGCTATTCATACACATTTAAAACAGTAGTCCAACCCCATCGCGCCCTAAACCTACCCATTTGCGTATTATGATATAAAACACAGACTGTAACAGACAAAAGGCACACTTTATTGAAAAAGTCCAACTATTCCGAGGCCAAACGATTGAATTGTGTGAAGAAAAGACCCCATAGCAATCCCCGCCTCCATCCGCGCCGCGTCACACTGAAGGCGCCACAGGTATACCCCCTAAACCCCAAACTTAATGCCAGAATCAGCACGATCGGTGATAATTGTAAAAAGCAGTCTCTACTGCTGCTAAATTGCGGGATGTGTTTAGTATTAAATATATAGAGCTATTAAAAGCACAATAATCTGCACAAGAGTTTCCAACTTCACTGCGGCTTATGGTTGTGCGCTTTGAAACCAACCGCAACTTGCACATTATAGTAGGCTACTTTAGGCTTTGTGTGCCTATCAAATCAAACACTCAAATACACACAACAAACAGCTGTCAAAATGACTGCTTGCGGAGTATTCACTTAAACACAGCTTATGTCTTAAATGGACGTTAATAGTTGGGATAAAGTAATATATTATTAGATCTGCATTTTGTCTTAAAGGGGCAGTGTCTAATAAACCCTAAAACTTGTCATTATTGTGAATGAAACAACAAAAGGCGAAGAAAAATATACACGCAGCTTTAAAAAGCATGAATCTATTAATTTGTACAGTGAAACTATAGTGTTATTTTATATTTGATTACATTATTTGATGTCTTTTGTAGGCCATTACCTGAACAGTGCTTTAATCTCAGGAAAGTGAAAATTACTATCATTTGTATATATTTTTAATTGTATATTTAATGTATTTATTCTTGTTTTTAATCATATATATATATATATATATATATATATATATATATATATATATATATATATATATATATATATATATATATATATATATATATATATATATATATATATATATATAAAGATGTTTTATATTAGTTTTGTTCAAACATTGCGGTTTATTTTGCTATAGATATTTTACATTTCACATTATAAAGCAGTGTTAATTATGTTCTTCATTTTTCTGTTTAATATGAAGTATAACGAAAAGAACCAATAAGAATACCGTTAAAGTACCGGATTGATAAGCAGAGTAGTAATAGCATTAAAACCATAACGATATCCATCCCTATAGTTATTATCCAGTTATTGTAATTGCTATAATAAAGAGACATACATGCAGAACAGGGCTGTAAAATAAATGGCATGATGTTTTTTATCATGTATTTTATCCTTCAATAGCACAGTGTCTGTGTGTTACTTTTTTTCGATCCTAAAATCTTTTAAAAATGTTATTTTCAAGTTATCAAAACCTGCAAAACCTTACTATCACTTCTTTTTTTTCTTTTCTAAAATGACTGTTGCTCCCAACACACAAGCCTTTTATTAGCCTAGTGTCATGCAGAGAGTTTATTCTTGATTATGTGTATAATTTCCTCATAACTGCCAGTATTGCCTTCGGCTGCCATCCTCAAATTTTTCTTATTCCGCTATTGTGCATTTTGAATACAGAGTTCTAATAATCACTGTTTCTCTCCTCTGACTCCGAGATATGCCATGAATTCTAATGATCTCTCAGCTCGGTTGGAGAGTGACCTGTAGGGCGTTTGTTCAGGGTGAGAAAAACAGATTTGTTTTAATGCTGCCATCTGAACAGCAGGTGCACTACGAATTGGGCACGCTGGCAGAATCTCCTTCTCTCAGTTCTCAAGTGACGTCTCTGTACAACACAAGAACACAGAGCCGGGAAAGGTTTGATGCTGCGCAGCGAGGAGGAACCCGAGGTCTGTCTTTTTGTCTAACACGATAGGTAGCGGAGCCTTCCGTTGGATCCGGCGTGCGACAACTGCTCTAAATAATTCTCAGAGTCTAGTGTGCTGCACATTGTCAGCTTTCTCGCCCTAGAAAACAATGTAGGTGAGCTGGGCTTTGTGTGGTTAGACAGCTTGTGATTCTAAAGCGGTAAAAAAGGAAGCAGGCTAGACTGCGATATGCGGGGTGTTTTAATAGTTTCTCTTGTATTAAAGTAGCTTTTTGGAGGACTGTTCAAGAGTTTTCAGCTATTGAACCCATAATAACCTCTTAGATAATATTCAAACATTGACTGTGGAAGCAATAAAACTATGTACAAAACTTTGTATAAAAGATATTTCAAACTATGCTTGATTTGTATGGATATTTGGGTAAAGAATTAATTTATTTAAACTTTAAATGTTTAAAATTGTATTGGAAGGCAGGATTACAATACTAATTACTGCACATTTAAAATAAAAATTGCATGCAATAATTGAGTTTTATGCAAAGGTAGGCATGTGTCTAAAATAATGGCATTTCAGATGAGCAACATCTCTAAACTCTTAAAAAAAAAAAAAAAAAAAAAAAAGGTTCCAAATGGGGGTTTCACAGTGATGCCATAAAATAACCATTTTGGGTTCCGTGAATAATTGTTCTGTTATTAAATAAACAGTGTTCCACTGTAAGGAACATGTTTGTTAAAAGTTAATGTAATCATGCATTATTTGAAGAAAGGGTTCTGTATGTAACCTTTTAACAGTTTCATGGTGGATTTTTTTGCTTTTAAGACATTTTTTCTTAGAAAAACCACCTTTTTAAGGGTTCTTTTAAAATTGAGTCAAGCAAAGAATAGGGTTCTGTATAAAGAAAACCGTTGAGCCTTTCTTCTAAGAGTGTAGATGCCAATAAAGAACCTTTATTTTTAAGAGTGTCTTTGAACTGGTTTTGCACACACAGCTGAATAGAAAAGCTAATTTTATCAAGTGTGACTTTCAGTGTGCTATATCCGTCATAAGGTCTTGCATGTATATATGCTGAGAGTTTTTATTGTAAGTCTGTGTGTGTGTGTGTGTGTGTGTGTGTGTATGCTCATCTCTATTGAATATTTCATTACGGCATGTTTTTTTTCTTATCTGCGCCCTCTCAGAATGTTCCTCTGGGCTGTTATGAGATGTGTGCACACCTACGTTGCTCTTCATGAATGTTCATATGACAAATCCCATCGGGATGCATGTATAGCAGGTGGAATGCAGCAGGCAGTGCTGGCATGCCCTCCAACCATCCCCACAGAGCAGGATCACAGCACCCAAGGTGATTTAACAGGCCTCTGATACAACACACATGCTGGTCAGAAGAACGGCTGTTATTTTCACAGTCAAAGATAACTTCAGCTCCCTCCGGAGCAAAGAGGGGACCAAGCCTTGGGCAATAAGCCTAGCGGGAACTCAAACTGTCATGCGAGACCCAGCCCACAATCCATCATTCCATGGCTTCACCCAACTTTAGCTTTTGACTAAAGTCAAAAATACCTGCGTCACATTTTTAACCAGAGCTGTGCACTGCCAGTTTTTTTTTTTTTTTTTTATGTATAAGTATTCTCATGTGATGTTTTTGACACTTTGTTTTCATAAAGCAGACTCGTGGCACAGAATAGCTGAAAATGGCACTTGACATTTGCAATAGCTGCATGGTACCTGGAGGCCTAATGTCTTTAATATTGGACTTAATCCAATTCGCCTCCATTTGCAGAAAATAGTAGTATGTCACTGTGGAGAGTTCACATGATGTATTGCTAAATTAATCTGCACCACTACTGTTATGTTATGATCCAAATAATCTGAAGGAAAAATCAAGGATAACTCTCTTATGAGCCTGGATTCATTGATTACTTAAAGAAACACTAGGTAACTTTTCAACCTTCATAATATATTTTCAAGACTCTTGTGATGATACATTGACTTACAATAGGTTTAATGACAAGTCTGCCATAGCTTGATGGGGTCTGTTTGTACTGATTGTTTTTTAATCGTACTTTTAAACTTCGGGTTTTGGGTAGTAACCCGAGAACAAAAAGAACTACAAAATTCGACTGCTTTACGGCATATACGTCACTTCCACCAACACCCACACTTCCTTAAATTCGGACATGCGAGCCCGCACGAACTTTGGACGAACTTTGTTCATTTTTTTTCTTCTACTTTTTCTTTTACTTCTTTGTTTTTTTTTTAACACATCAACATTATTCCATTAAATCCATTAGATGTTTAGACCTTAAAAAAACTGCTTATCATAAAGTCCATGCAATTTGTGTGCTTATTATCCGAGTCTTCTAAAAATGAATGAATGAGGCATGTATTCATTTGTACATTACTGTACACCCAAAGCACTTTACACTCATGTCAGGGGTCTGTTCTCAACCAAAATTAATTTGTTAGTACTAAAATAAGTAGTTTTGACTGAAAATCGTATTGTCCTGTCAGCTGTTAATTCAAGAAATCAAGTCTTTTCTGAGCCTTCGAGTGTTCCTTTCACTGATCATAAGCATCCATCCATCCATCCAGCCATCCATCCATCCATCGATGAGACGTTAAACCGAGGTCCCGACTCTCTGTGGTCATTAAAAATCCCAGGATGTCCTTCGGAAAAAGAGTAGGGGGTGTAACCGCAGCATCCTGGCCAAATTTGCCCAATGGCCTCTGTCCATCATGGCCTCCTAATCACCCCCCATCCTGATTGGCTTCCTTACTCAGTCGCCTCTCCACCCATCAGCTGGTGTGTGGTGGGTGTTCTGGCGCAATATGGCTGCCGTCCAGTGGTGGAGGAAGTACTGAATCTCAGTACTTTAGTAAAAGTACAAGTAATCTGAGACATTTAGTTTAGTAAAATTAGAAGTACTACAATGTCAACCCTACTTAAGTAAAAAGTACCCAATTTTAAATGTACTTGTAGTATTGAATGTACTTTCAAAATGTATTATCTTAATCCATAAAAAAGTCTACATTCTAATAATTGAGTAGAAAACCGTATGGGTTGTGGCATTCTAATTAAGTTAGTTTTGGGTTAGTGTAATTGTGATTACCATCTGTGGCCCAGTTTACATTCTGACTTACAATTCCGGTTATTGATCAGGGTGATCTGCAGAGTTAAATATCATTATTCTGAAGCAACATTCTCATCAGCTTTGATGTATTTAAATCTTCATATTTATATTTTACCTTTTATAATGGACATTCCCCCCTACCCCTAAATATATATATACATGTGTACATATAGTATATATACATATATACATATATATACACACACACACACACACACACACACACACACACACACACACACACACACACACACACACACACACACACACACACACACACACACACAGGTCCTTCTCGAAAAATTAACATATTGTGATAAAGTTCATTATTTTCCATGATGTAATGATACAAATTAAACTTTCATATATTTTACATTAATTGCACACCAACTGAAATATTTCTGGTCTTTAATTGTTTTAATACAGATGATTTTGGCATACAGCTCATGAAAACCCAAAATTCCTATCTCAAAAAATTAGCATATCATGAAAAGGTTCTCTAAACGAGCTATCGACCTAAACATCTGAATCAACTAATTAACTCTAAACACCTGCAAAAGATTCCTGAGGCTTTCAAAAACTCCCAGCCTGGTTCATTACTCAAAACCGCAATCATGGGTAAGACTGCCGATCTTACTGCTATCCAGAAGGCCATCATTGACACCCTCAAGCGAGAGGGTAAGACACAAAGACATTTCTGAACGAATAGGCTGTTCCCAGAGTGCTGTATCAAGGCACCTCAGTGGGAAGTCTGTGGGAAGGAAAAAGTGTGGCAAAAAACGCTGCACAATGAGAAGAGGTGACTGGACCCTGAGGAAGATTGGGGAGAAGGACCGATTCCAGACCTTGGGGGACCTGCGGAAGCAGTGGACTGAGTCTGGAGTAGAAACATCCAGAGCCACCGGGCACAGGCGTGTGCAGGAAATGGGCTACAGGTGCCGCATTCCCCAGGTCAAGACACTTTTGAACCAGAAACCGAGGCAGAAGCGCCTGACCTGGGCTACAGAGAAGCAGCACTGGACTGTTGCTCAAATTTTGCATGTCATTCAGCAATCAAGGTGTCAGAGTCTGGAGGAAGTCTGGGGAGAAGGAAATGCCAAAATGCCTGAAGTCCAGTGTCAAGTACCCACAGTCAGTGATGGTCTGGGGTGCCATGTCAGCTGCTGGTGTTGGTCCACTGTGTTTTATCAAGGGCATGGTCAATGCAGCTAGCTATCAGGAGATTTTGGAGCACTTCATGCTTCCATCTGCTGAAAAGCATTATGGAGATGAAGATTTGGTTTTTCAGCACGACCTGGCACCTGCTCACAGTGCCAAAACCACTGGTAAATGGTTTACTGACCATGGTATTACTGTGCTCAATTGGCCTGCTGACTCTCCTGACCTGAACCCCATAGAGAATCTGTGGGATATTGTGAAGAGAAAGTTGAGAGACGCAAGACCCAACACTCTGGATGAGCTTAAGGCCGCTATCGAAGCATCCTGGGCCCCCATAACACCTCGGCAGTGCCACAGGCTGATCGCCTCCATGCCACGCCGCATTGAAGCAGTCATTTCTGCAAAAGGATTCCTGACCAAGTATTGAGTTCATAACTGAACAGAATTATTTGACTGTTGACCTTTTGTTTGTATTAAAAACAATTTAATTGTTACTAATGAAATTAAATAATTTACACTGAAAATTACAACTGCATTTAATAATTGAGATGTTTTAAATACATATTTTTAATACAAATAAGACATTTTGAAAATAATGTTTAAACATTAAATCAGTCACTTCGTTCAAACGGCTCATTCATTCATGAATGGCACAGTCGTTTACGAATACGTCATTGAATCTTTGATTCAACCGATTCATTTAAAATGCGGAATCATTCAGTAACACATTGCTGCTGTAAGATGTAAGATGTAAGATTTTATAGTTCTAATGTGGAAATGTAATCTGATTTTGAAAATCTATTGAAATAGAACAAAAGCAGTCAATATTGCATCTAAACTGTAAGTGACTTGATGTTAATTAATTGTTTATGAAACTGTCATAAGAAATCAGTGTCAAATTTTCATGTCATGATGGTATTCAGGATAACAGCACTCTTAGTCATTTCGTGATGTGTTTTAACTATTATATGTTATAAAATATAAAAACTTCACATTTTGAATTTTATTGCAGTATGTTACTGAGGGTGCTTTCACACCTGCCTCATTTAGTTTGGTTGAATCGTACTAGATTTCGTTTCCCTCTTTGGTGCGGTTCGTTTGGTCAGGTCTGAAAGCAGCAATCGCACTCGGGTGCGCACCAAAAGCGGACCAAACAAACGTACCGAGACCTCCTTGAAGAGGTGGTGTCGGTACGCTTTCAAACGAACTCTGGAGCGTTTTGTTTGTGGTGAGAACGTGATCCGACCTCGAACAGAACCAACTGCAAAAGTACTGATCATTTTTGGACTGAACCAACTGCCGTAGTTAGCTGCGCTGACATTGTGTGCATGATATTATTACCTGATAGAGCGTTGGCAATATTTTCAGAAGATGGAAGCATGTCAAGAGTTAATATATATAATCCACTAATTATCCGGAATTAAGCCTTAATCTTGAGCCCCGAAACTGATTTAAAAAAAAGTAATGAAAATGTAACGAAACGTTGTAGAAATGTAGTGGAGTTGAAAGTATAATAATTGCTGCAAAATGTAACAAAGTAAAAGTCAAAAGTATGCACTTTTGATTCTATTTATGTAAAGTACAGATACGTAAAAATGCACATAAGTAAAGTAACAAAGTATTTGTACTTGGTTACATTCCACCACTACTGGATCACATCATCCAGGTGGATGCTGCACATTTTTGGTGGTTGAGGTAGGGATGCTCATTTCGGTTATTTCCCGACCGACAACCGCTGCTCATTATCCGATTAATAACTGTTAACTGATAAGATTATAATATTGAATTGGCATTAAATCAAAATACAACTGAGGCTAAAAAGATACCTTTTTCATGTGTTTATTTTACTCTGCATACAGCAGAACATACAGAACAGATCAACAAAACCTCGATTCACATTATCAAATTTTCATTTTCATACACCTGCGGTGTTTCTGAGAAAAACAGAATAAAATATAAATAAAAAGCATAAAATACATAGGCCTATAAAAAATATTTTTCACTTAAATAGACCTAATTACCAAATTAGGATGACAAAGTGAAAACATACAAGTTTTAAATAACCAGAATATTTTTTTCAATCAGGTTTTTTTCTTTCCGGCAAATGAAAATAGCAGGCCTACCTCAATCCACACCTCGTGTTTTTTTTTTGTTTTTTTTTAAGTAGCATGTATAAGTGATGTGGGGTTAGTCTGGAGAGCAGCCTCTTGACAGTTTGACCCACGGCAGAAAACATCCTTTAGTCTGGCGCGAGCCTCCGATGACTGCGCGCGCACCTTCTCCGTTTGGGGAGTTGTGACTGTGTGCTTGCCGTTGTGATGTTCTTTGAAACAATAGAGCGTGACTCAGAGGAATTGTTCTATAAACTATCAGGAAACAGCAGTGAGGAGATGCGTGACAATGTTTACTTTAGTAAACTTGACCAAAACCACACTATGAAAAGCCTTAAACAAGGCTTTAGATAGCACTGATGCCACAGGAATACAGAGAAAACCCCTCGCCGGAATGGCCAGAGCCTTGGGAAGTGCCTTTTTTATTTGCTCTCCACCAGTCATGAGCTTGTACTAGACCCTTAAAAATAAGGAGCTTGCACTAAGCTTGTACTAAACCCTTAAAAATAAAGGTATCAGGAAGAACCAAACATGGGGTTTTACAGTGATTGCCACAGAAGAACCATTTTTGGTTCCCCAAAGAACCATTTTTTTTCTTACCATTTTATAGTCTAAAGAACCTTTTTTTGCACTACAAAGAACTTTTTGTGCAATGGAAATGCTCTTTGGATATTAAAGCTTCTTCGTGGAAACTACACCCTGCCAAAGAACCATTTAAGAACCTTTATTTTTAAGAGTGTACTGCTGCTGTATTTTAATACAGTATAGCATATTTCGCAAGTAACTTCGTCACCCTTTCTGCCAAAATGGTCCCACTCAGTAGACCTACTACTTTTCCATTGGTTCATTTTGCAAAATATGTCTGTGTAGATTTAAAGGGGTGATGAATTGAGGAATCAACTTTCCTTTGAGCTCTTGATATATAAAAGGTCATGGTAATATAAGATTATCCTGTAAGTTTAAGAGCTGAAAATGTCCTTGTTAGTCAAAAAGCTTTTATAGATACCAGGCCCAGAAAACGATCATGTTCGCATCTTGACGTCATCGACTGACGGAACACCACCTCTACAGAATAATAAGCACATGTAATTCATTATCCCCGCCCACCGACTCATCGGATCACGCTAGCCAACAGCAATAAACATATATAGCAAGATATTGCGCTATTCCTGGTTGTGGAAGAACACAGTCGCTGCATAAGCTTCCTTCTGATCCTAATATTAGGAATGTGTGGTTGAACTTTATTTTTAAAGAAGATCCAGCTGACGTGAGGAAGACAGTAGTGTTCACTTAATTTCACCACAGGATCGTTTGTAAACAAATCTCACAATGCTATTCTTATATATTGGATCCGACAGGAGGAATGGTACACACTTATGTGAGTAAAACCTGTTTTTTTTATGTAATAGTATTGCATTGTTATAGATCGTTTTGCGTATGTGTATGTGTCTAACAGAAACGTACCTTTTAGCACGCTGGGCCAGGGCTCGCAAAGCCCAATGTCCCAGCTAGGGCTGTGTGATTTCCAAACGGAAGCCCGTCGGCAGGCCGATGAATCTCATAATATTCCTTTCTTGTTCTGCTATTGTCTCTCTCTCCTGACTTGACATTTGAAGGGCATGCTTGCACACGTGTATGTGTGTGTGTGCGGTTCACGCTTATATCGATCGTGCGGGCTATGTCATACAAAAATAATATCCAATCAATCGGGGGTGGATGAGAAATAAATCATTGTGTTTGTTTGATAAAGATGTACTTGAATCATTCCGGTTGCCGCTTTCAAAACAACACCTCCCTCATGTGAACTGAACTGACAGGGGCATAGATATAACAGGAGCTAAAGCTCATTAAATATGCAAATCTCATCCAATCCTAGCCGTGGGCATTTACTTCCAAGTCTTCAGTGCGTCACGCCCACCAAAACCCAGCGTTCAGGATAGAGCCTCAAAACCAGTGTAGAAAATAGCCTATTACTTAGTTATGTTTTTGAATGTAAAAACCTCACAAACGTCATTATTTGACCTCAGACAACAGTATATATATTTTTTTATAAACAGTACAACGTTTTATAAAATAAAAAAAGCTATTTCATGAAACCTGTAACACATACAGCACATTTTTCTTTAACCACGCAGCAAAAAAAAAAAAAAAAACTAAAAAAAATAGCCTACCCTTTTAACCGTTTAACTGATAGTATTAATCAGTCAAAATTCTAATTTTCGGTTAGATCCCCCCCAATGTAAAGCCAGAAAAGGACCCAGAAAAAAAGCACTATATAAATGTAAGAAATTGTTATTCTTATTATTCTTATGCACATACACTCACATACATAATTGGAATAGATTATTGTGATTTTTAGTATCACAACATATATGTATTTTATTTGTTGAAATTGCATATAACTATGAATTTGGGCATTGCCTGCTTAGAAGCACCCCTGGTCCCAGAGAGAGCAGTCCTGATCATGATTACAGAGATGTAGCTAAAGGATACAAAAACAAACTGTGCCCTACTTCTCCAGCGAGCGTTGGAAGAATGAATGATTAATAGACAAGTAATTGGTAAGAATTTAAATATGTGCAGTGTCCATGTATCTAGCCTTCTCCAGAGGCCCTGCTTACTGACTCTTTTCTTTTCTCCTTGAACCTCATTTTATTTTCTCCCCTGAACATATCCCCAATGTAAAACCAGTCTATTCAAACCCATCAACTTTTGTTTTTGCAAACTATCCTGGCTATCCTATTGGGCATTGATCTTTTTTTTCTTCTTCATTACCTTTTGTACAGCACCCTATTAAAAATGAAATATGTAATCTGATATGTAAGAAAAAGATAGTTGTAAGGTTTTTGTAATCAAAAAATATCATGGTCTTTTATAACTTGGGGAACTTCTACAGAATTGTTATAGAAGAATATAACACAAAAAGGCGTTTAGTGAGTTTTCCTCATTGTAAGTTCAGTAGCGCAGTGCATTGTATTATTTATGTTTCTATTACAGTGTAGTTATATTCAACAAAACGGAAGAATCCTGGCATGTTTTTGATTGCCCGATGAAATGTAATCATCTTGGTGACAAGCTAATGCATGCGAGATTACACTTCGGTGCTTTTCATAATATGTCAAATATTACGTTAGTGTTTGCATTTCACTAACTTTTATACCATTTTCATTGTGATGTCACTCCTCTTTTTCTTCACATTGCATGTCAATCTGCCAAAAGCTCAGCGAGAAATTGCATATACAGTGGGCTTTTTGAGTGTTGCTCTTTTCTTATACATAGAAAAATGAATTCTCCCTACTTGAGATTGCATTTTCCGCTGGCTATAAATGACTTATTCTGCTTTTTGGAAAACCAGCCCAGCAAAAAAAACAAAAACAAAAAAAACATAAGGGTCTTCTATTTATGGGTTTTGAAGCTGACCAAAATAATACTATTTATTTTCTTAATGTCTTGTGTGAATGTATGTGTTTGTTTGTTTTGTTTATATATTTATTTTGGTGCTATTTTTGGAAAACACTTTGGTAATATGACATTTGCATTGTAAGAGGTAATTTAATGGCTGGTATGAAATCCTAAAGATAGGCGGACGGATAGTTACAGATAAATAATAGCATTTAGCAATCAAATAATATAGAGTTGAGGAAGGTTTACAGCGTATCTTTAGCTCAAAGCTTTTTAGTTAGTTAGTTAGTAATCTGTTATAAATGTCTCTCCTCTTACTGAATCAGAATTTAGGCTTATTAAGAAACTGACTTAGGTCACCATGACTTCTCTCTAGCTTCAGGCCACATGTTCTTTCTAGCCTTCCTGCTTTGAAGCAAGAGCAGGAATGTGCTGGACACAGTTTGATCAAAGCAAAAGCAGAATAATTTGGCCTTCGGGACTTTGTGAGGTATCTTAGTCACCTCATCTTCAGACAGCACAACAACAACAACAACAACAACAACAACAAAGACAGGTCTTCAAAATAGCCACATCCTCCTATATCCAAACATTTCACATGTCTTAAAGGAAAAGTTCACCTAAAAATGAGTCATTGTTGATGCCATTTCAAATCCATATTAACTACTTCTTTTGGAATACAAAAGGTACATGATTCAACACATTTTAATTGACACGTTTCAGTGTAATGAATGAGAATTGACAGCTTCAGATCACTTTCATTAAATTTGGAGAGAAAAAAAAAATACTATTTATTATAGTTATTTTTAAATTCACCTTTTATGCTCCAAAGAATACAGTCATAAGTCTTTGGAACAACTGTTTAACTCTGGCTGACTGAAACTGCTGAATTGTCAGTGCTCATCTATAGAAGTTATAGGCCAATAGGCTAGCTCTCATGAAGCACTTTGAAAAAGTCTTTGCAATAAACTGTATGATGTCCATCATCTATGGCAGACTTGTTTAATTGGGCTCGAATACCAAATTTGAATTTGTCTTCCCCTGAAAGCTAACAGCTTACTTTGTCATTTAACATCATATTTTTATTGAAAACTCATTTTGGCAACCTCAATGCTTGACAGATATTGTCTTTTAATATACCGTGTCTATGACAAGTTAGTTTGCTCCCAAAGGCGTCTCATTTCTAGCTCTTGGCTGCGTTCTTGACAACCACTAATTGAAGGGTATTGATTGAAAGTCAACAAAAGGCCCTCTGTGAATGTGGGATGTAACATCTATTTCACATTAGCTGATAGTACTGTGCTTTATCTGATTGACGTTTCATAGAGATTCTTCCAGAACACTTCAATGAATTTATTAACCCCTCCAACTTAAAATAAGGCTGCAGTGAATACGATTGTTTTACATACAACAATACAACACTTTTGTATTTTAATTTTCTTTCTCTACTTTCCTCTCTCTATTTTAGTAGATACATTTAATAGGTTGTTTTGAGTAAATGGGTTGCACATTAGGTCTTCTCATCACCTTGCTCTTCTTGCTGCAGGTTCCACTATATACTCAGCAAAAAAAGAATGCCCTCTAGCATTCAACTGCTTTTATTTCCAGCTAATATCTTAACATATGTAAATATTTTTAGTAAGAATAAAAAAGAAGAAAAAAATCAACTGAGACAAGTTACACAGACATTTGATGAACAGAAATGGAGTAATGAGTCCATGTTTGGGTCAATATCAAAAGTTGCAGTGAGCATCTTGTGTGGCCACCAGCTGCTTTAAGTACTACAAGATGTTTGCAATTTCTATATATACATTGATAAGGCATACAATCAGTGTTCATGCAAGTGAACATTTTGTCTGCAAAGTTGATGTGTTACAAGCAGAAAAAATGGTCAAGCGTAAAGGTTTTGAGCGAGTTTAACAAATTAGGATGGGTCAGAGCATCTTCAGAATTGCAGTTCTTGTGGGGCGTTCACATTCTTTAGTGGTCAGTATCTATCAAAAGTGGTCCAAAGAAGGAATGGTGGTGAACTGGCAACAGGGTCATGGGTGGCTAAGGCTCATTGATGCATGTGGGGAGTTAAGAATGACCCGTGTTTTTTGATCAAACAGACGAGCTACTGTAGCTTAAATTGATCAAGAAGTTAATGCTGGTTCTGATAGAAATGGGTCAGAGTACATTGCCGTGTGTTTCGTATGGGGCTGCATAGCCGTAGACCAGTCAGGGTGCCCATGCTGAACCCTTTCCACTGCCGAAAGCCCCAACAGTATAGGCACTTGACCATCAGAACTGGACCACAAAGCAATGAAAGAAGATGGCACCAGGATGCACATATTCTGCTGAGAAACCTACTTTGACACGTAGCACCTAAGCATTGTTGCAGACCATGTACACCCTTTTATGGAAACTGTGTTCCCTGGTGGCCTCATTCAACAGACTAATGCACCCTGCCATAAAGAAAAAGATAAATAAAAAATCAGGAATGGTATGAGGAGCACAATGAGTTTGAGGTGTTGACTTGGCCTCCAAATTCCCCAGAATTTGGAACAAGTATGATCCATTGAGGCCCTAACTTACAGGACTTAAAGGATCTGCTGCTAACATCTTGGTGCCAGATACCACAGCACACCTTCAGGGGTCTAGTGGAGCGCTTTCCTCTGGGTCAGGGCTATTTTGGCAGCAAAAGGGGGATCAACACAATATACAATATAATGATGTCCCAAAGATTTTATAGCCATATTGATACTTGTATTGTTTTCTGTCATCTTTGGTCACATTCATATTCTTGCGCAAGCTAGTTTTGTACATTCAAACGAAAGTTCTGAAAAAAAAAAATAATAATAATGTACCCACCCATAGATCCTCCCCTCAAATAAATCCGAACAGAAGTGGTTGGAAGTGGACAAAAGAGATGTATTAAAACACTAGGAAGACCCACCATTTTTTTAATTTAGTTTAATTTCCTTACTTTACGCCTTGTTTTGTGTGTAGTTTTGTTGGAAGACATGAAGATGAGTTGACACGGCTTCAGAGGGAGCAGATGTTCCCTCGTATGGAGCATCACATGAGGGGGTAAAGCCTGAGACTCCCTGTTGGTCCGTAGGTGAAAGGGCTTTAGCAGATCAAAGCCCTGGCGGTGTTACCCCCTCCTGCTCCATCTCACTCCTGCACACCTTCTCATTCGTCCACCTTCACAAAGAAAACACGGACCTATGATCCCAGTCTGTTCTATCCAGGCTTTGATTCACCAGGCACAGGATTCTTATTTTCTTTCCAGGCACGGCAAGGTGGATTTGAACTCTGGCATTATGAAGAGAAAACCATTCAGCTTTGCATGGAAAAATCAAAATAACTGCATGTCTTCTCATTCTCCCTGTGGTATCAAAAGCATCATAAATACTTAAATGAGGTTCTAGATTTAGCTAGTACACATGTACACAAGTTTGCTTTAGCTTACAGGTGAATTATCTTTTCTTATATGAGAGCAAATGGCCACACGTGGCGGCTCTTTGGGTCACAGTGGGTCTGAGTTCACATTTTCCATTGTCGTGCTGTGCAGCAAAGCATGTGCTTTGTTTACCTGGATGATTGATTTCAAGTGGAGTTGTTATGTACTGAGCACTTTGAGAACGAGACTACAGCTCTTGTTTCTCTCGAACCCAATGGTCATGTTACAGTCATGGCTGGTGTTTAATATACTCTGTGGATGCTTGTTCTTTGTGAATATGCTCGCCCATCCTAAACCCTCAATTATTTACTTTCTTATTTACTTGGTAGAAATCCATGCATTATTAAGTCTGGCTGCCATGCCCGATCAGTCACATTATTTTCACAGAATAGTGAACCTTTCTATATACAAAATGAGTTTGGTAATGTAAAACTAGGTTATTGATGTTAAATATGCATCCCCATATTTGTACTTTGATCCCTTGATTGCAGTGAATATTTAGGTTATATACATTTTAGTATCCTGTATACATGACTTCAGAGGGAAAATAATATTTAATTGTGACTGCCATGCCCGATCAGTCATATTTTTTATAAAATAACATTTTACTGAGCTCTTTCCATATACTGTATCCAAAATTAGATCTTAAATCTTCATTGTTGTACAACAACTCATTAATTTAATATATGATGATATGGAATACATAACATGAGTATTACAAACGTTTGTGATTGTTTTATACAATTTTTTTTCTTACACCTTTGTCTTTTTATTCAAATATTTAAAATTTTACTTTTTCAACAGTCAAGAAAGTGATGAATGAGAGGTGAATTTGGGGTAATTTGAGGAGGTAAATTGTCCCCCTAATGCAGTGAATAATTAAGAGTACATGCAATTTATACTAGGGATGCAGCAATTATTTTAGTAATTGAGTATTCTACCGATTATTCCATCGAGTAATTGGATAAGAAGTATTTTTTATTTATTAAACAGCAACACTCAATATACAAAAGACAATTAGACAGGTAGGCCTAAAAATGGACAACTACCGTAATTTGTTAATTTGGTTTATTGCTAAAATTGCATACATTAATGTACATAAAACTAAACCAATTTAGCGCATTCCATTTTCATATTATATTCAAAATGCAAATGCATCTAACTAGATTGTTAAGGGTTAACAGCTTATGACCCAACCCAGTAGTGAAAATGAAGACCAACAACCAGGAGTATAATTAATTAAAAGACAGATGTACATAAGAATAGTTCGCAGTTTCAACAGCAGAAGCCAGCTTCAAGTCTCCCAAGGAGTTCGTAGGCCGCCCTCCCTCTCTCACCGTCTCGTTGCCCCGCCCTCTCGTACAATTATCCCAACAGTTATACTGTTTTCAAGGTCTATCCACGTCAGTCCCGCAATGTGACTGGTTCTGATTGGCAGTCATGACACATTTCCACACGTCAGTTAATCTGATGCATATTTCCAGACATGTCACTTGTTGATGCTTTTACCCTGAAATTAGGCCCATAGTGACTTTCCAGATCTGGAGCAGGTGCCAGCTTGCCCAGAACAACAAGTCCACCCATCTCTTAGGATGTCCATTGTACACCTTCTCAACACTGATCTGTAACCTATTGCGCGCACACACACAGATACACGGTCTCTCCAAGGTTGGAGCTGATTAAGCTCCAGTTCTAACCAAATCATACTGATATGTGCTTTCTCTCAGAGAGAGGTACAGACAATAGTACAGGCAATATTTATTTTGACTACTTAGTGTTTCAGTAAAAGGAAATATAACATGAATAAAATTTAATTAAATTAAGTGATAGCATGGATGCCAGCTGAACTTAGCCCCGCCCACAACATTTGAGCTCGGGCAGTTCGGTCTGGACTTGATCCATAGAGGAGTGATTATGTCCGAACAGAAAATGTTCGAACCAATCAAATTATCCCAGCGGGCTTTAGACAGTGATGGAGAGATAATAAACAGTAATGTAATCATGCACGTCATCAAAGGTGCTTAGATTAATTTGGTTAAAATCCTAAACTGAGAGCTTGTTTGTATTTGCATTCACCTTCACCTCTGAAATGATGATCATTTTGGTAAGAAACTGTGTATCCTTAAATAATTTTATTTTTTTACAACACCAGCAAATATCATTTATTCCAGCGCGCGGACAGACAGGGTTGCCAAGTTTTTTCAACAAAACCCGCCAACTACAGCCCAAAATTTGCTTTTCGGGGCAGTTGAGGTCTGTTGACATTACTAACGTTGCTTCGTTGCTCTGATTGGTTGTAGGTCTATAAAATTGATGTCTTTCCTGGTTCGGTTGAAACACGCCCCCTAATTACAGCCCAATGGAGCAGTATCAGACCCATATTCTGACTAGAATTGAGTATAACCTTGTCCATATTTCATATCTCGAAGCCGGGCTAAGTGAGCAAACACTGTTTCTGCACTCCTGACAGGACTCCTACACTCCTGTTAGGGGTGTTTGATACCTCCAAAATCCCTCCAAACACACAACACCTTGTTGCTATGAAGTGTTTTAGTAACGCATCACACATCTCTAGGCCAGACCCTTAGTCACTCCTCAGAGACCAAATATACACTTTATAAAACAAGAAACAATCAGGGGTTCTCTTAGCAAAATCATAACTGGAAAGAATCATTATAATAATATAGGAAGATAAATCTTGATTAAGACTTTGATTATGCATTTAATTAGGATGGAGATATACAGGTATATTGAAGCGACAGTGGATTTCATAATTCCCCTTTCAAGATATGCACAGATCAGCTCTAACATCACAGAATCCGCTGTTTTAAACAAACCATTCACCCACACATTATTTTCTCTGATTTAGATCTGCACCCGATCATCACATTACAATTATTCAAATTATCAGTGTTGTGCAATGCTGTCATAACATATTGGCTACAGTGAAGTAGGTTGCTTTAAATAAATATCTTTGGCAAAATTAAGTAAACTAAACCACACTGTAATTTTTTTTTTAGAAAAAGTTACCTGGTTGCAATAAAATGGAGTTCATTGAAATTAAAATGTTGAGTTAATACAATTTTTTTTTTTAGACAACCTTTATTAAAATATTAAAAGATTTTGTAAGCATATTGGGTAATTGTGTGTTTTATTTCTGATGACGCAGTGAAACTGCCAAATGATTTATCAAAAAAAAAATTATGTGGTTCAGATACAATAATATTTTTAGTTTCTATTTATTAAACTAATTTCCTTCATTGTATCAACTCAAATTTTTAATTTCAATAAACTCAAAATTTTAAGGCAACCAGGTTAGTTACTTTTTTAAGTTAAACCAACAAAAAACAACTTTTTTTTTTTTTTACAGTGCAGGATTGAAAACCCTTACAGCACACAAAGGAGTAACCGCTGGAACGTGAGCAAAAGCGAGAGATGTGTTTGTATGCAATTCAGATGAAGTACATTGCATCTACAGATCAATATTTTAAGCTAATCATTCCTCATAGTAACACAGCTTGTTTTAATAAGTTAGGAGCTTTAAATATTATTAAAGTGTGAGATTTAAAGGAACACGTCGACTTCTTAGGACTTTAGCTTATTCGCCATATCCCCCAGAGTTAAATAACTCGCATTCCTGCGCAATAATCCAGGAGCTTTGCTGCCGTACCATGGGTGCAGCGGTGCAATAATATTACGCAGCATCCGAAAATAAGCTATCTTCTGTCAACATAACCGATATGACAACCTGTTTGCACAGAGAGCATGCTGGGGACTATTTTCAGGCGCTGCTTAATATCATTGGATATTAGCCATATCCCTAGCCATATCATTCTAGAAAAGCACAACTTTTTTTAAACATTTTCAACAGTTTTCCATTGGTCTTAATACACAATGTAACTACACATCTCTACATGTAAACAGGAAAATGTTGTTATTTTGTCACTTATTGAGCAATCAGCTAAATGGAGCCATTTACCTCCAGTCTTTGTGCTAAGCTAGGCTAGTGGTGGGTGCATCAGACAGAGTTATGGCAAGCACGAAGATGAGAGTGGTATGTATGGACTTATCTAACTCTGTGTGATTGCGCACAGAACAGTTACAGCTTGTTCTGCTATTTGTTGCTTAGCTTTGAGAACATTTTAATGATGCATTTTGGAGATATCAAGTATTAATTCTCTGTCTCCCCCCGCCCCCTCTCATATCCTTTGATCTTGAAATGAGCTGAAACCGAAAGTTAAAGAAGAACACGCATTCATTGTGTTTTATCATGAAATGAGAGTTCCACATCTTTATTAAAATCAACACATTAATTATTTATCTCTAATCCACCTGCATATTTTTGGAATGCTACTTTATTACTTTACCCACCTGACCCGCGGATATAACTAATATTATATATACATTAACTGTAATAACTGTATAACTGTAATATCATTATACTAATGTTATAATGAATGATATAACTACTCCGAGTCCTTAGACAGTCTTTCTGCAACATGACAACGTGTGTAGTTAAATGGACTAAACAAAGCTTCGAGGCAAATGATTTTGAATTTAAGTTACTCAAGGAATCATTTCATTTCTAATTTTTAAATTTGATGTATCCTTGATACAAAGCACAAGGTGAATCATTACGTCTGGATGCCAAGCCTGATCAGTCACTTTTTTTTCACATAATATTTCAGAGAACTTTTCCATATATATCCAAAATGAGATTTGGGAAAGGTAAAATAGGGTTATTGATATCCCCATCTTTGTATTTACCTGCTATTTTACAGCCGCCCTGTCTCCTCTGGCTAGTTCTACTCTGAGCGGTTATTTAAAGCCTGATTGGTTGCTAAAGTGACCCATTGCTCAGTTGCCTGCTCTCTGGCTTGTACAGAGATTTACAGATGCATGTGAGCCAAAGCTTTCCTTCCTGTTATACACACACACACACACACACACACACACACACACACACACACACACACACACACACACACACACACACACACACACACACACACACACACACACACACACACACATACACACACATACATAGACACACACAGACAGACACACACACTGGGCAGAATAAGAGATCCTGCATTACGGAAATTCATTTGTTGTATGTTAGACATCAGGTGTGCTCACCATTTATTTTTCAGTAGCATCCACACACACGTTGCATACACAGCAAAAGCATTCTTGGATACACACAGGATCTATTATGCACCTGTTTTCAGCCCATCTACTCTCACTATCTCTCTACCTCACACAGACTCGCTCTCTCTCACTTTCACAGCCAGAGTCACACATTAGGCTGTATTCACTGGCCAGTCTGACAGCTGAGCTCTTTGATGCAGAAAGAGATGAGTGTATCTCTAAGGTAATATTGCACTCTGCTGCCAAAAGGGGAAAAAAGAGAATGGTTTTGGACATCCAAACTTAATCGTTTTCACACCAGCTGAAGGTCAGCTTTGAGGACAGAGATGATAGGTATTTGGTGTGTAGCGTGAAAGTGTCTGTTGGTCATTTTTTGGATGTGAAACACTGTGATCCTCAAACTGCAAAATCGTATTTTATTCATCCTGTTCCGATGTCAAGTTCTTACCATATGTAACTTGGCACAGGGGATTAAAATATGGCAACATAGTTGCCATAGGCTTATACAGGGTATACAAACTGAGCAAGTCTCTCATAAAAAGAGCATTTTGAATATCTTGAATATATTTTGAATATCAAAGAATATCTTGGATGCACATTGTTTAATGAAAGTTGATGAGGAAATGAGGAGAGGAGCATTGAAGGGTTATTCACCCCAAACCGAAAATTATCCCATAATTTACTCACCCTCAAGCCACACTATCTGTTTATGACTTTCATCTTTCAGCCAAACACAATTTGAGTTATATATAAAAAAAATATTCTGGCTCTTCCAAGCTTTATAATGGGAGTGCCTGAGATTTTGAAGCCCAAAAAACTGAATCCATCCATAAAATCCATTTGAATCCATGGGGTCAATAAGTGCCCCCTAAAGCAAAGCAATGCATTTTTGTAAGAAAAAAGATCCATATTTACAACATTATAAACCGTAACAGCCGTTACTTAGTTAGTAGGTGGATTCTACTAACCCTAACTGTCCAATAACACTCAAGGCATGGTTTCACAAACGGAGTTTAGATTACGTCTGGATTAGGCCTTAGTTCAGTTAGGACATTTTAAGTAGCTTTTATAAATGTGCCTTCGAGGAAGAAAAAAAATACTACTGGTTTGTATCTGGAGACAAAACAATGGCACTGACATATTTTAAGTTGTTTTCAGCAGCTCAAACATGCATTTTAGTTACATATTTCATATTTAATTTACATGGGGGTGAGTACATTATTAAGAAAATATCATTTTGAAGTGAACTAATCCTTGCCACACTAATCCACCAGTTATTAACATAAAAATATAAATGAACTTTTTTGCATTTTTTAAAAATAAATAATGAGAATTGGTTGACCTGTCGTAGCAAAGTATTTTATAAAGTAGAATGTCTAAAGTGGACTATCGAAATAAAATGTAACCAAACAGTTCATTGCTCAAATTAAGCATTTGTTTATGCAGCATATCAGTGCTATTTCTCTAAAGCGTTAAGGTTGAGATGGGAATATGTCAACATTTTCAGTGTATGGTGATTTAAGTTTCAATCGGCAGAGGTGGATATAGTAAAAAAAAATATTCTACTCAAGTAAAAGTACTACTACTTACAATAGAATTACCTGTCTAAAATCTACTCAAGTGAAGGTAAAAAGTAGTAATTTCAAATGTACTCAGAGTAAAAGTTAGAGTTACTTTTTTTAACAGCAGGGGTGGGGTGTAGGGTTGTGACAGAAGGAGATTTTCACGATATGATAACCATCTCAAAAAAACAAATATTTACTAAAACCATGGATTAGAAAATATAGTCTTAAATAACATTTAAATTATGTATTATTATTATTATTATTATTATTATTATTATTATTATTATTATTATTATTATTATTATTATTATTATTATTATTGAGGCCTACAATTTCTGTCTTAATTTCTTCTAGTTAAACCAAGCGTTTATTTTGACAGGTTGTAGTGAAGACCTGTTTCAGAGTGTACTTGACAATGTTTTTTTTTTTCTTCAAATAAAATGATGAAAATGCTCATTGGGGGGTTTCTCAGATCAGCTCTGGAAATGTTTTAATTTACAAATTTGGTTTGTGAGACTTTAAAACACTACGAGCATCATGGGTACTTGAGTGTGTAGTAGATGAAATGGCACTGCTCATTTACACAGAGACAGAACAAGCAGATCATATATTTATATAGCAGTGTTTTCCGCTTTATTATTCACAGACCATGTCACGATTTGATTTATTGTACAGCTCTACTTTCGATTTATTAATTCATCCATCAGTTTGCGTGTATAACATGACATCTGCATTATACTGTAAATAAAAATTTCATGACTGGATTCCAGGATTCCCTCTGCACCACATAAGTTATAAACACCTTTATCTGCACAGTGATGGTGTTCTCAAACGTGTTCTATGCTTCCTCGTTTTAAACTTTGCATCCGCATTTTTTGCAAGGATGACCACACGTAATTTATTTTATTTATCCAACATATTTCCATACTAGCTAGGGGTTCACAATGGCATTTCACTTTCAGCTGTGTCTGCCTTGTCTGTCTCCATCTATTTATTGGTGCGTTTGTTCTTCTGTTCTTCAATTCAATGCAGTAGTTTCCGGAGCCCGAAAATATTATTTATATGTTTTATATTATATTATATTTATATTATTCATAAATAATTTGTATTTATTTATTTATTTATTTATTTATTTATTTATTTATTTATTTATTTATTTATTTATTTATTTATTTATTTATTACTCAGTAACAGATATGGTTTAACATTATACAAAGAACAATGTTTCAAGCAAAACATACTGTGTGTGAAGTGAAAGTAAAATGACTGATTTGTAATACTACTTAAAGTAGAAGTACACAGAAAAACTACTAGTAAATGTTTTGTTACTTTCCACCTCTGTCAATCAGTTCCAAAGACTTTCAGGTTATTTTTGAAGTGAACTATCCTTTTAAGACGGGTATTGCGGGCATATTTTTAAACTTCCTAGATGAGCTTTGTATGGTACATTTTTCACTGAGGTAAGATTTGTTATACATGAACTCTTTAGGCAGATGGAATTTCTACATCAGGAAAGATCATGACAGGAATGAGGTGCATGTAAACACAAATGCTTCCATCTGTTTAAGAAGTCACTTTAGTCTAGCATGCCTTTTGATTTTGGTTTGCTCACATCACTTTTCAAATAAATGTCAGATAAAACAGCAAGGGTTCAACTATCCGTCTTGCAAATTTTATTCACATTTGGTGCGTGATGATTGTTTATTTTGAACCCTCTTTATATACAATCACAAGAGATTTTTAGCCAGATTGCAACAGCGATTTGGACATTTGTGCAGAATTGTCACACTCGCCTAGAGGATTATTAGGAACACCTGTTCAATTTCTCATTAATGCAATTATCTAATCAACCAATCACATGGCAGTTGCTTCAATGCATTTAGGGGTGTGGTCCTAGTCAAGACAATCTCCTGAACTCCAAACTGAATGTCAGAATCAGAAAGAAAGGTGATTTAAGCAATTTTGAGCATGGCATGGTTGTTGGTGCCAACGGGCCGGTCTGAGTTTTTCACAATCCGCTCAGTTACTGGGATTTTCACGCACAACCATTTCAAGGAATGACAAAGAATGGTGTGAAAATGGAAAAACATTCAGTATGTGGCAGTCCTGTGGCCGAAAATGCCTTGTTGATGCTAGAGGTCAGAGGAGAATGGGCCAACTGATTCAAGCTGATAGAAGAGCAACTTTGACTGAAATAACCACTCCTTACAACCGAGGTATGCAGCAAGAGTTCACTGTACTAAAATGGCCCCCACAGTCACCAGATCTTAACCCAATAGAGCATCTTTGGTATGTGGTGGAACGGGAGCTTCGTGCCCTAGATGTGCATCCCACAAATCTCCATCAACTGCAGGATGCTATCCTATCAATATGGGCCAACATTTCTAAAGAATGCTTTCAGCACCTTGTTGAATCAATGCCACAGAGAATTAAGGCAGTTCTAATGGCAAAACAGAGTCAAACACAGTATTAGTATGGTTTTCCTAATAATCCTTTAGGTGAGTGTATAGTATAAGTACAGTGATTGTCATGACAAAGTTTAAGATGCAGAGAGGTAGCAAGGAAAGAGAAATAAGTGGTCACCATTTTACCCACTATAATATTAATATTTTGATTTTATTTGTTTTAATTATATCCTCAATCTGATAAAACCATTTCAACTCCTAGACTCCTAACTTCTAGATATGGATTCACATTACTTAAAAAATAACGCATAACCTTTAGTTTGGTGAGCTTGAATAAGAAAGCTTCAAACAGGATATATGTTTGCCCATAAATAACCTTTGGCTAATGCTTCACCAAACAGCTTCTCTTAACCTCGTCTAGCTCCCCGTACTCTGAGGACCAATTTCCCTCTGCATCGATCGATGGTCAATTCCAGCCAACGTGAGAAGCATCTCTTATTCCCTATGGATTTTCATGTCATCCCACTGACGAACTGCAAATAGTCAGTCGCCAATCATATCCCACTTTTCCGCTTACCTTAGCCTGTCAGGACGCTGCTGCCCTGAGGTGGCAACGTACAGATGGAATGAGGAAGTGTGTTTTTGCAGAAGAGGAGGTGGACGACACTACATGTGCTTGTCACAACCCTAAAACCTTTGATTAACCTGTGGATGAGTTAAGAAGTAGACCACCCTTAAATTAAA
This sequence comes from Pseudorasbora parva, assembly GCF_024679245.1. Classification (NCBI taxonomy): domain Eukaryota; kingdom Metazoa; phylum Chordata; class Actinopteri; order Cypriniformes; family Gobionidae; genus Pseudorasbora; species Pseudorasbora parva. The sequence goes on along the minus strand of NC_090175.1, from coordinate 19,036,148 downwards.
ATCATATCACTCCAATCTACTTTCCATCAGGGGTGTTTCATATTGCGTAAGAGAGGCGGAACCACGTCAAAAGCATTTATGAGAAAATATCCACAGTACAAAATATACCATTAAAGTGTTAGTTCACCCAAAAATAAAATTTGTCATTAATGACTCACCCTAATGTCGTTCCACACTCATAAGACCTACATAGTTTATAGTTTAAGATATTTTATATTTAGTCAGATAGCGTATGCAAGTGTATGCACACTTTACTGTCCATGTCCAAAAAGGGAATAAAAACATCATCAAAGTAGTCCATATGTGACATCAGTTAGTTAATTAGAATCTCTTGAAACATTGAAAATACATTTTGGTCCAAAAATAATAAAAACTACGACTTTATTCAGCATTGTCTTCTCTTCCTTGTTTGTTTTCAATCCTTAAATAAAGATTTAAACTGTTATGAATCAGCGTATTTATTCATGATTTGGATCGCCAATGTCAATGTGATTTCAGCAGTTTGGCAGTTTGACACGCGATCGGAGGTCTTACGGGTGTGGAACGACATTAGGGTGAGTCATTAATGACATAAATGTCATTTTTGGGTGAACTAACCCTTTAAAAATTTACAAACCACTTTTTTTTAAGTGATTACTGTAGTTAAAATACTTTAGATTAGGGTCCAATTCACACTAATATCTAACTATTAATTAACTATGACTTCTGTCTCAATAAACTCACAATTACTACGTGTTAATAGTTGGTAGGGTATATGAAGTTTACATATTGGGTAGGATTAAGGGATGTGGAATATGGTCATGCAGAATAAGGAATTACTGTGTGATATACACATATAATAAACAGGCAATATCCAACAATATGCATGCTAATAAACAACTTCTTAATAGTGAGAATTGAACCTTAAAACTAAGGTGTTACCAAAATATGCATACAATTGAAATTTTTTACTTGCAAAAGATGAAAGAACTTGATATAAAATAGACTTTGTATTAATAAATAGAACAATAATTCAATTAATGTAAAAGTACAAAATCTTTTTTTTTTTCTCTCTTGACAATGTAAGTGATGCTTATTTATTTAATCTGAAAATGTGTCAACATCGGTTTTAACTTGACATGAATTTACATTAAAATAATAAAATAAAACTGAAACACTTTCGCAGAACTTTACCTAATGTTCTGGTAAGGTTCTCTGTTATGAACAAACATTCGTCGAGTAGCATTAATATAATGTGTAAGTTATGTGGTCTTTAATGTTCTCAGAACATTAGCACACAAATAGTATTTATAAATTGTTTAGGAAGTTTTTTGTTTGTGGACTTTTAGTTTGCTTCTAATTTTTTCCTATGTTAAATTAGAAGGTAATAGCACTGTCATGAGGTAATTCACTATTAGATAATAAGAAACTCATGACATAACTCCTTCTAAAGGAATTACTGTATTCTAAAGTGAAGATTAAGGTATAACCCCTAGTAATCACTGCAGTAGCATATTAACAAATCTGTCAGAAGGGAGGAACTAATATCTAAAACCTCAAAAGCTTAAACGACTTGAGTCTTCTTAACTTCTGTTTCAAATAATTAGTAATTCCTTTAAAAGGAAGTATGAACACTTATGTCAGTAATAGTGGGTTACCATAATCTTCAGTTTAGAATTAATATATATTTTTTTTATATATATTGTCATAACTTAATATGAACATTAGCATAGAATATTTTTGTTAAAAATTTTTTTTTAGCTAGGTTGGCCCATTTTAAAACATCACTGAATGCCACTGCACAATAGGGCTGAAACGATGAACTCGAGTTACTCGATGAATCGTTTCAGCCCTGTTGTGCAATGGCATGTAAAAGTGGCAAATAAAATTGATTTGCGTAATTTAAATATCACACTTTAATCATATTTATAGCTACTAACTTAATAAAACAAGATGTGTTACAATGATGAATGATTAGCTCAAAATGTAGATTTGTAGCCTACTTTATCTGAATTCAATACAAACTCATCTCACACGTTTGCTCACGCTCCAGCAGTTACTCCTCCATGTGATGTATAGGTTGTTTAGGTTAAGAAATGTAATTTTGCCAAATACATGTTTTTTTTTTTTTTTAAAGCAAACTACTTCAGTGTAGCTAATATGTGATGATAACATTGCGCTTAACCCTGAGGATTGAAGTTGTGATGATACCACTTTCTGGTAACCTAGCAATGTGGTGAGTGAAATGCTAACAGCCAATCATGTATCAATATCATATTTGGTTGTGCCATATTGTGGTCTCGTTTTGGATTTTTCAGTAAACAGAACCGCCGTGGAGTGATGTCGTCTGCAAATTTTGCAAGATTGTCGTCCTCACCAAGATTGGTATTCCACAAACTTGTTTTACCACCTTAAGCCTTGTTTATACTTTCGTGTTGTCTGCAGCGCGAGCCTCGCAGACCTCGTCCGTTTGGGGAGGTATCTATACTCGACGCACTCGCTTGCCGTTGTGCTATTCTTTGAAGCGACATGGGCTGAATCCAAAATCGCCCCCTAAACCCTCATTCACTATTCCCTACGTTAATCCACTAATATAGTTCACTTGAAGGAGTGAATGAAAACGAATGAGTTAAGTTGGACAGCCGTTGAGTGTACACTCTGCACTCATTATTAGCACACATCAGTTGCACACTCTGTACTGCGGTGCAGTGTGGGATTGAATAAGTGCATGCAATAACGTCCACTATAGTTTTGGACACCACTACAAATGGCTGTCCCTTCAAATACTTAAAATAGTGCACTATTTGAGGGTATAGGGGGCAATTTCAGATTCAGCCATGGAGAGGTACTCTGCATCAGTGCCTTATGACAAAACATCTATATGGTACAAAGAAATAATGGAGGCACTGCACCTTAATATTAAGAGATAATAGTTAAGTGTCCATTGTGATTTTAAACTTATGTTTACATTTTATTATTTTTTTCATGGATGTGTTGACATTTTTTGCCTTTATAACTGAGGGGATTAGGGATCAGAGAATTGTTTATTTATCTTTTAAATGTAATATTTTTCTCCTTGTCCTTATTTTAAATGGGTCATAAAACAAATCAATAATCATCGATATGGGCAGATATGAAACATTTCTATTGTGATACAGTTTTCAGCCATATCGCCCAGCCCTATGATGTCATATAAATCTCTTTGCATGGCTGGCAGAAAACATTGGACAGTCAGAGGCAGTTTTTACAAGAGATTAAACTTATCTGAACTTTACAATAAACGACAATCTTTAAAACCATTTATTCAGACGTAATATCATTGCGCCGCTGCACCCATGGTACGGCAGCAAAGTCCCTGGATTATTATGCAGGAATTAATGTGTAGTTCTTAGCCCTATCGGTCTACAAAATCGCAAGTTTTCATTTTCCGTCGGTCGTAGTATACAATGTAATGCATCCCAACATTTAAACAGGAAAATGTTGCCGTTATTTTGTCACTTATTAAGTAGTAGGCTAGCTGGAGCCATTTACCTCGAGTCTTTGTGCTAGCAACGTGTGCATTAGACAGAGTTATGTCCCGCACGCCACTTAATATTTCCTGATTGAATTATGACCTGGGGCCTATTGCACAAAACTAGGATAAGGGATTAAGCCGAGATGATCCTGGCTCAATTTGTCCACTAATATACAGTTATCTTTCGTTATCATTATTGTTCTTGGTGTGAGTGTGCCTTCAGGGTACGTTTACACGACAGCAGTGTACTAAATTTTGCATACAGATGACAAGATCACCAAGATATCCCGGCTTAATCCCTCATCCTAGTTTTGTGCAATAGGCCCCAGGTCAGCTTGATCACATCACGATGATTGCATGTTAATGCCAAGTGTAAACACAGCCATTGATGACACAATGTTTATTTCTGAGTGAACTTTTCCTTTTAGATATGGCTGTGGAGGAAAGGCAGGACGAGAGGTGAGCTATCTGGAACAGAGGCCTGAGAAGATGGGAAAAGACGCAGAAAATTCTTTAGACTATTCTAACAGCAGTGAGTGAAATTGTTCAGGGTGTTGGCTAGGCTCCTGAAACGTGATTGACATGTTCCTCACAGAACTTCAGGTTCACTCCTGAATGAACTGAGCTGATTATGCTAATAAGACTTCATGAATATAATGAAGCTTCACTCCTCCTCCAGCAGCAGCCTAGCTTATGCGCTGCCGTGTGTTAGCACCTAATGCTGCTGCTATGTGACCTGCGCTTGAATTAGCTGATCTGGGATCTGACAGCTGCTGTATCTGACAGGCCATTCTCTGGCTGTCTGTTTCTTAAGCCCTGATACTTGTATTTGCGCCATGGTTATGCTGCTCTCACTGTGGACATCTGCCCGTCATTCAGTTTCCAGTATTCTGCATTTAGCTTAACTACATGCCCTTTTTACTTCTCTACACATACTGTAGGGTGTGAATAAGAATGGAGGATAGTATATGATAGGTCTGACAGTAGGACTCTTGCATTATTTTTAGTTTGTCATTTGTATTTGTTTGTTTGTTTGTTTTTCAAGAAATAATTTGAGAGATGTGAGATATTGAGATGTAGGGCTCATTAAGACAAAAATAATAAAAACATCTGAAAATAAATAAAATCAGTACATTTACATTTTAATTCAGATCTGGCATATGATATTTTCTGCACCGTTAAAAACACATTTTCAAAATCAGTATTTTTGTCTTTTTTCAAATAAACACCTAATAACTGGATAAAACAGTACATTTGTACTTATACAACTCGCATAAAATGTCCTGGTACTTGTTTTCAGATAATGTATATTAAATTAAGTTTATCTTTAGATTAGATGTTTTTGTTTACATTAATTATTAAATATTTACATAATAATAATTATTATCATTATCATTATTTATACTATATATTTCTACTAAATTTTAAGACCTAATTTATTCAGTATTTTACTTATACTTAATAGGTTAAGGTTATAGACCAGGCTGAATCCTTAATATGGCTCTGGATACTCCATCAACAACAAAACAGATGAATCTCACACAGCCAAAATGTCAAATATAACCAGTTGTGGAGTGCAGCCTTAGATGTTTGAACATTTTGCAACTTTTGGACGGTTTTTGGTCCAAGCCCCCTTTAATTTTTGACCTGTGACCAGGGGCAAGGCTAAGCCTTACACACGCTCTGCCTATGGACCTATCTATATTGCCAATGTTGGCTTTGCATGCCTGCTTGTAAGCAACTGTTTGGATCCTAAAACTTTATACAACATTTTAAAGTCTTTTGGATTTTACATGAAATGTGCCATTAAGAGACAGGACCTCACATTACACATTTTCAGAGTAGTTTCTCAGAGTAAACAGTTGTTTTGTTTTCACAGTAGAAAGCAGTAGAAATAAAATGTTTTCTCACAATGCAAGTAATGAAAAAATAACTCTGTGTGTGTGCGCCTGTGTGTTGGGTGGCTTCTACAGCTGTTGCGCACTGGGTCGCCATAAGTGACTCTCTAACAGCTCCAGTCACAAGAATGCAGGAGAACATCTGCTTCACTGAAAACAAATCATCATTAAATGAAGGCCTTGAAGTAAAAGCATCCACTTCTCAACAGAATCATCTCAGCAATTTGTCCAATGATGCACCACAGTGTGGGCCCACATTAATTAACTGGAAAACAAAATGAAGCAACTAGCCAATCTGTGTCAACAGCATGCGCTTTTCCCCAGTTACTGGAGTGTTACTGTGTCTCGTGTTGGGTTTTGCAAGATCCTACGGCATGATTTTAGTGAAACAGCTTTGTTAAGCTTAATTAAAACTAAAACTATTAAAAATGTGTTCATTGAAAGAAAGCTGAAATAAAATAGAATATAAATATTGCATAACTTAATCTTAAAAAATAAACAGAATAATAATTTTAAAAAAAAACGGCAAAATTGCATACACTTAAACTAAAATAAAATAAAAACATAAATACTAAAATAACATAACTTTTTTTTTTTAGTAATTTAGTATTAAACAAAGCTATAACAAAACTGACGAATACTATTGCACTTAAACTAGGACATGGCCTACTTAGGTAAAGTCTATATATATTTATATATATGTTTTTTTGTTTTTTTTTCTGGGACAAATGGTGGGAATGTTCTACTCTTGACAGTATCTTCATGTTTGGATATATTCAGTAAGGTTTTACCCTCCAGTAAATGTAATGTGAGAAACGATGCCCAGAGGTAAGAGATGGTACTGCAATTCAACCACAACCATAATTTCAAATAACTTCTTAAAGAAAGCATAGGGGTGGAGATGGTCCTCTCATAGATCAATTAATGGGAAAAAAATCTACTGTCAGCCTGCTGCATCATAAACCAAATAACTTCTATATATTGAAGTGATAGTTTGATATAGAACAGTCACGTTTTGTCCTTTTCTCCTGTGTCTTTGTAATGAGAGCACCCTCACTGATGATGTCAGCATTTGCGCCGTGAGTGAATTTGCATTCAGTCCCCCGAGCTCTTGGTGGCAGTGACTGAGAAGATTTATACCCAATAGTGGATACATCACTGTCACTGTGTAATCATAATAAACACAGTGGCCCATCCCTGCTGATACCTCTCTTTGAATTTAGAGTACAGGAGACGACCCACATTTATAGTCATCTTGGAAGTCATATATAAGCGTTCATCTCAACATTATACAGTCAAAATATGTAGGCACCTTGTCACCTGATAGCTAAGAGATTGAGATTGATTTATGTGCAGAAAACTAACCTGGCACACTGATTATGTAACAACACAGTGAATGGGGTTTAAATGACAGCTGTTTTTGCTCTGTCAAAACCTTGAATAATTAAGCTTGCCTTAATTTCATTTGCTTTATATGTTGGGTTCCCTTTTTTCTAATATGATTTCGCACTTTGTCTGCAATACACTATGGAGAATGCCTCCGGCATGCCTAAATGTGGCTGTTGCCGGCCAATGACCTCACTATCGGTTCAATCTGAATATAAAATGGCACCTGTAGGACAAGTCATTGTCCTCTACAAGTCATCCTCTTTGTCTTCTGGAGCTGTTTGTTGGTAGCATGTTAAAGGCAATTATTAACAATTATTATAATACATTTTTTCAAGCGTGTGCATCCATGTTAGTGCTATTTGACTTACTTTATATATACACACACCAACTGTCTTTATACAATACGTGAAGATTATTTAAAATTATTGAACAAAACAAACCCTTTTAATTCACCATAGAAGTTTTTTGGCTAAACTTGAAATTATATGAAAATATAATACTTGAAACACACACACACACACACACACACACACACACACACACACACACACACACACACACACACACACACACACACACACACACACACACACACACACACACACACACACACACACACACACACACACACACACACACACACACACACACACATATATAGTTCAGAAGCACTGTTAGTTTATTTAAAGTTTATTTATTTTTTATGATTTTTACTTGATACGTTACCTCAAAGAAAAGGTGATTGACTATATGCTATTTATTTAATGTTACATTTTTATTGATACATTTATTCTACTGCCTTTATTCTAATTCACTTACCAAACATGAATTAGATTTTTGGTTAAGCCAAAACTTTTTAAATGTCTGTTATTTTATTGTATTTGTTTAAATATAAATGTAATAGCATTTCTAACAAACTACCAGGCTGCTTTGTAAATATGATTATAATTTTTTTATTTTTATTTTTTTACCCTAATATTATGGTGGCAGGGAAAGCCCAACTGCCGGAAACGCATGCAAAAGATAAAACACCTGCATGTTTTCTGTATTTGGTTGCGTTGTGGGCATTTGTACGTGTTGTCAAACTGATGATGTTTTCTTAATTTGCTGGTGTATTTGCATGTTTTCTTCTGTTGCAGCGCATTGAGCTTTGTGCTATTTGCAGCTTGTATTTGTATATGGTTGCAATGTGAGTATTTGAGGGGTGTTTTGTATTTGTTCATGTTTCTGTATTTGGTTGTGTTGTATTTGCAGCTCATTTCTGTATTTGGCTGCATTGTGAGTATTTTCATCATGTTTCGTTGTTTGGTTGTGTTGAGTATTTGCTAGCCTGGCTCTACCCTGGTACTTCCACTCAATTTTCATTTTCCTTCAGTACTCCGTTTGCGATTGCGGTATATTCTCTGATTTTCTCTGGTCAAGCTTTAACCAGCTTATCAGCGAACAGAGTGAGTGGCTGAGAACGATGACGTTGATTTCATGCGCTAGTTTGAGTTGTAGTTTAGTAATGGTGGTGGAGAAAGATGCGAACGAAACCATTCATTCCGTTGTGGCACCGCTGCTGAATATCCAAAAGTTAAAGCCGGAGCAATAACAGTCTTTGCTGGGGTTTGTTAGGGGCCCTCCTCCCCAACAGGGTGAATTTGGGAAAAGTTTGATTTTCCAGCTCGCTCCGTTAGTGGTGAAGGAGTTGGCTGAAGCCATATTCAGATGGTAATTGTTTCTCGTGGGGTCGGAAGGTATTGTTTTAATTTACAGGGGCTTTAGTCAGTGATTTTACTGCTGTGTGTTTCCCACCACCCGGGTAAAATTCCCCGGCAGAATTACTGCTTTTGACAAACACCAAGGTCGTGTGGTAATTGCTGTCCGAATCCACATCTCTGAGTTTAAGAATATATTACTTCAAAACAATATATTTCATCACCACTCAAAAAATAAAAAGAAGAAAAGTACGTAAACATTTGAAATGGGCCGATAATGACGGCAGCATTTAAAGCATATGACATTTTATTTACAGCATACAATCATGTCACGGACCACGTGAGCAGCGCGTTTCCGATACTAAATGGGCCTATACATTTTAAAAGATGATTTATTTCAGTATTAACAATGCATACAGACAGACAGACAGACAGACTATTGAGGGGTGGAGTGTGCCAAAAAATCAACATTGAAATTAAATGTGAAATTAAATCAAAATGTGCTTCTGACTGTACTTTGTAATGTAAGCCATGTGGAATGCCAATAATAATAATAATGTTAAGGTTGATTTAAAGCTGTTCTACAATATAATTTTACAAATGTGCTGCTCTCCTATTTACTACTTTTACACAGTTATCAATTTTGAGGTATTTTTATTACTGTATGTATGAGTGATAGGAAGATTATTGTCTTTATTTCATGTCTTTTTGGTTCTTTTAGGGCAGCTTAACAACTGGATCATTTGATGGAAAGAGATAATAGAACGATTAGCTTAAATCTATACTGGAAAACCACTGTCAAGTCTACAGTTGTTTTGGTGATATCACTGATTATCTCTGAGTGTTGCTAAGTGTTTCACTTTTATAGATGTTGTCCTCTTGTGCAGTAGAGTGGTGCTCTGTGCTCTTACTGTGAGCATGATGACATTGATCTGAGTCATTGATTCTTAAAGAGCTATTGATCAGCTCAAGTGTTATCCTCCTGCTCTTCCCTAATATTTCCTATATGTGGACCTGAGGAAATCTCATTCAATATCATAACAGTAATGGGCCCAGGAATGCTAATTAATGACTATTTTGGGCAGTGCTTGCGATTTTGCTTCAGCATGGACCTCGAACTATAGCAGTGCATTATTTATTTTTTTCAATTGAACTTTCATTTAAATAATAATGTAGATAGGAAAAAAAAGGCTAAATTTAAGCATTTTTCACAAATGCTGTCAGACTTTTTGGACCCCACTGTGTCTTCAGACGCTGTGTAATATCTTGAAACAAGCCTGTGAATGTTTATTGTCAGCCATTTTGCCAGAAATTGATCTTGAATTTTGTAGGACAATGATGATATATGGCTGTTGTTGACTTTGCTGTTCTACCGTCAGGCTGAAACTGGCCACTTCTGCGGACACAATGAATCTGATGAGGTTTTTGCTCCACACAAAACATCGCTGCTCACCACAAAGCATGCTGGGAGTGAAACAGGATTGTAAATACATCAGGAGAGGCCAGCAGCAGTCCTGCTTTATCCATTTTAAAACCATTCAGAACAGGCAGCATTTGTCATTTCCACAGTTCCACATGCAGTGCCGGCCTTTCTCTCACTTCCTCCAGATAAGAGGCTTGCATGAACCCTGCACTTTTCACAACGAGATGCAGCTGAAGTACTTAGCCAGGCACATGCGTTAGATAAATCAAAGCGTAAAAGATTTTGGCTAGGTAGAGATGGGTGTGTAAATTCTGTATAACCTTACATTCAGTATTTTATGCAAATGTGAACTAATGGCCCAGAGAAATGCTGTAAGCTGTGGGCAACCTTTTGCTTTTCTTTTCTGAATTTAATGGTTCCTGAAATCCTGTATGCCCTAAGAAAACACGCTTATCTCCGGTTATGTATATAGATTTTTTGGTAACACTTTAGTTTGGGGGACACATATTCACTATAAACTACGACTTTTGCCTCAATAAACTCCTAATTTACTGCTTATTAATAGTTAGTAAGGTAGATTTTGTAGCTTTTAAGTTTAGGTATTGGGTAGGATTATTAAGGGATGTAGAATAAGGTCATGAAGAATAAGGCATTAATGTGTGCTTTATATAAGTACTAATATCCCAGTAATATGCATGCTAATAAGCATCTGGTTAACAGTTAATAATTGAACCTTAAAATAGTAAAGTGTCACCATTTTTTTTGTTGTTGTCAAAATTAAAATATATTAACTCCCAATTGTAAGTTATAAAGTCTGAATTGTGAGATTCTCACAGTTATGACTTTCTTGCACTTGTGAGTTTATATCTCAATTAAATAAATTCAGTTAATTAATTTGTAAAGGGCTTTTCACAATATATATGTGACCCTGAACGGCAAAACCATAAGTCATAAGTCGCACAAGTATATTTGTGGAAACGGCCAACAATATTGTATAAGTCAAAATTGTCGATTTTTCTTTTATGCCAAAAAATAATTAGGATAATAAGTAAAGATTATGTTCAGATATCTCAATAGATCTCAAAAATTGACCCTTATGACTGGTTTCGTGTTCCAGGGTCACTTATCAGAAAATGCATGCCTCTACATTATAATTTAGAGTGATCTGTTATCAGATGTGAAGGTGCCCAAGTTATGCATTTCAGAAATGTAAATATACAAATCAAGAAGTTAACTAAAAACGTATTCATTTAAATGTGTTATTCCTGGCATTTAAGAATAGCACAGTAAATGAACATAAAATAAAAACACAACATCATGAAAATACCAGCAGTATGTATTCAGTAAATGTGTCAGCTTGTTCCTTCTCGAAGTGAGCATGGCTCATTATTGTATGTGCTCTGCTATGATTACTTTTTCGAACTGAATAAGATACATTTAGCTATCCTTCATCAAATTAATTGTGGCACACTTTATTATAGTTCATCAGTTATCTGCTGTTTATTAAAGCATAGGGGAATCAAAGAAAAGGTCTTTTAAGCAAGACAATAGAGAGAACTGCAGCAAAGATGAGAGCAGTTTCTAACAACATTTGTGCTTGCGTATTTAGGTTACACTTCAAACGGGCTCCTTATCTGATCACACAACATCAAAGAGACTCAGATCCACCTGCTACAGTTAGGTGCACCAAAACGGGACCTTTTGACCTCATATGAGCTGTAAATCCCTTACTAAGCGCTTCAGTAAACACATTTATTTGCACTTACTTGGTTTGCACTTACTGGTACTTGTTTTTGTACCTAATTCAATTCCACATTTTATCAAAATTACATTTGTCAGTTGCTTTTCTGCTGGAGCTGTCTATTAATGCACTGAATATAAGCTGTTTTGAGTTTGCAAAAAAAGGAAAAAACATTAGTTGTGTAGTATGTCAGACCTTTTCTTATGGCTCTTCTTGTGTAAAATCTCAATCATTCAGTTCTCACTGTGCCCTCCCTCTGATAGGGCTACTGTTCATGTGACCTTGTAGCTCTTGTGTTGCGCTGCTGCCAGTCGTCTGTCCAATTACAGCATCCTTTTAGGGTCTGCCTCAAAGCATATCAGCTTGGCAATCCTATTCTCCGTCCAGATCAAAGCAGACAGCAACTTCACAAAGCCCCTAAGTTTTTTTTTTCTTCTTCTCACGCGCACTCTTTTGTGTTCTTTGATGTCCTCCACATAGGTATTGCACTGAACAGCAAAAATGATGAAATTCAAAACTCACACAAAACAGCTGTCAGCTTTTGTTAACATCTTAAATGAGTCCTCATGCCAGGCTTTGATATTCTTCTATTTGTTTTAATATTTCTTTCTTTTATCATTTCTAAACAGATAGATAATCATGTTTCAAACATAATAGTTGGCTTTAAGTTAATCTGTTACGACTGAACAGTTTGTGTGGTGTTTTTATCTGTTTCTTTCACACTGATGTGATATTGGCTCTTTTCCAAAACCTATAGCGAGCTTTCTCAATGCCTACTACCTGAGGCAACATCTTAATGCAGTGTTCTTTGGAGTTCAGTTAAACATTTTTTTTTTTTCAGAGGCAGTGTAATCTAATCATACTTGCCATTTAAAACTATTCTCTCTTGGGAATGCATGGTGCTTTTCATACGTGTGGAGTTTTGTATGACTTTAGAGAAGTAGAGGATAATTAATGCTGAAAGAATGTTCAAAACACTTCAGCGCCACTGGAGGAAACTGGCCCTTGTCCTTCAAGATATCAAGTCTCGCTCTGCTGCCATTCTGGATCACAGAAAATTAAAACGCAGGAGAAGAAAGTTAAACACTTACTTCAGCAATAAAAAAATAAATAAAAATGTAACGTGATGTTTAACTAAAGTCAGTTTTGTGTTTATTCGTTTCAATTTGTTGAACTGAATTTGTTGTATGATTTGCGTAATATTCAAAGTTTGCATTTAATATTATTTATTCATTTTGAGGAATATTGAATCTGTTTTTGCAAGTAAGATGAGTAAATGCTCACATTCTAGAACTACACTAAGCATCAATTTTATACAGCACAGACAACACTTCTGCGTGATTTCTCTCAACATGGGATGTAACTGGCTACTTAGAGAGGTGGGTAGAAAGGAAGTACATTTATTTTGTTATATTTACTGTATTATTTTGGAAAAATGTTACTTTTAAGAGTTTTAATTCAACAATCCAAATGTCCATGCACACAAATGGTGACGCAGTTCTATCACAAATCTAGCAATTATTTATATTTACATTTTTATTTGATGTACATTTAAATGGTATAGTTGTCATCTTAAAGGGGGGGGTGAAATGCTGTTTCATGCATACTGATCTTTTTACACTGTTAAAGACTTGGAATCCCATACTAAACATAGACAAAGTTTCAAAAGTTAAGGTGGACGTTTGATGGGAGTATTTCTTTGTCAAAAATACTACTTCCGGTAAGTCATAAGTTTCGGCAAGTTTTTTTCGATCATGGGTCCACTTGACGTTAATAGGTCGGAATTTCCTTGTATGGGCCGTACGGGCAATTCTACCGGAAGAGCGTGAGAGAGAGAGGGAAAGTGGGAAAGCGACAGGCTACCATCAAAGCGCTGGCTCGTAGGCTGCGCTGCACAGGTGATGTGACTTCAAGAAATTAACAATGTCACCAAAAAAGTGCGTGTTTGGTTGCCAGACCTAGACAGTCCTGCACAGATTCCCCAAAAACCCCGCGTTAAGGCAACAGTGAATGGAATTTGCTTTTCCGGATCAGCAACTGAGTTGCGCAAAGGTTTATGTCTGTTCTCTGCATTTCGGTGCCGACTGTTTCATAAACAAGGCCCAGTTCGACGCCGGATTTTCCTATCGCCTAATGCTGAAGGATGGAGCAGTCCCAACGATAAAGGTCCCAACGTTAGAACCGCAGGCGGTGAGTAGACTGCTTCAAATGTCTGTGTTTTTGCCTATGCCCATCAAGTAGCCCAAACATGATCACGTATAGTTAATTGATCAATGGAGCATGCGATGTGTAGTGCGTGTACATTTGTTTAGCTGGCCACTATATGTGTATCTTTATGTTTGTGTATTGTAAAAGCACTCCAAACAACAATACACAAAGAGGGGGGAAATATGTTGAACTAAATAAGCGCGCTTCTTCATTCAAATGCGCTACTATTCCGTGTCTTTCTATGTAAACACTAGCCTGCCATGCAAAACCAGTCCGCTTACTGTCTACACAAACCACGCGTAAACACACACACACACACACACACACACACACACACACACACACACACACACACACACACACACACACACACACACACACACACACACACACACACACACACACACACACACGTGCACAACTGCACTTCCCACATGTACACCTTCAAAGACAAAAAATACGACGATATAATTCAAGTATAAATATGTAAATAACACAAGCCGCTAAGCATATTATACATAGTTAGTGTATAACTTGTAGCACATAGAGACGTCCTGCTCTAGTCGTTTTTTGCTGCTGCTTCTGTTCAACTCCAGCCTCTGGGTCTGATTCCGGATCATAGATGTATGGCTGTATCTGATTAAAAGCCTATTTTTTTTTTTTTTTTTTTTGAATAAAGTTTTTTCCCGCTGTTAGGGATGACACAGCTTTACGACGTACTCAACACAATAACAGCGGCGTGCACTCGTCATTATTTAGCTCCGCCCACACGATACGCCCCCACCCGCTCGGCTTTTTTCGGAAAGACTCGGAACAGCGCATCTTTCTTATATAATTATAAAAAAAATAAAGACTTTTCGGTGATATGCAGGATGCAGTGCTACTCTATAGGTACTCAAGATTGACATGACACTGACTGAAACTGAGTGTTTCACCCCCCCTTTAAACTTGTATTGTACACATTTTAAATGATGGATACAAAATCTAGTTTAGGTTTTGATTGCTATGCTATGTTTAATGCACAATTCACAGTTTGTCTAAGACGTAGAATAGATCGAAAATGTATTTTCTTGCCCCTGAAATGCATTTTGAAATATATATCGGTATATGAAGCCTGGAACAAAATATATTTTCACAAAAAAATATTTCATCCTCCGTCACTGTTTACAATATACATCAGCTACCATAGCCTATATTTAAAGTCCCAGTGAACCGGAAGTAGCAAGTGAGTTTTCTTCAGTGTTGTGGCGTTTTTCCAGGTGAAACGAAATACTGAATATAGGGCAGGGTTTGACTTCAGCGCTCCTCCTCTCCATATCTCGCTCATAGCAGACTAATGGTTGGAGGGGATTAGTTATGCATTTTCAAACCTAAGCCATCAAACTGACATCATCTGAGAAGGAATGACGTTTCCAAACCGGAAGTTACTTTTCAGATTTTGATAAAAGATTACAGCGACAAAAAAAAAGTTTTTCTTTGTATTAACTTTCAAATTAATTGTTCACCCTAAGTCCTCTAATATGTGCTAACAAAGTAAATAGTGTCAATTTTGATTTCATAAGGACTTTAAAACATAGTTTGGCCAGAATTTTTTGTATGGGTCTAATGAAAATATTGTACTTTTACTTCATTATGTTGGGTGACGTTGGCTCTCATTATTTTATGCAATACATGTTAAAAAATGCCTAGGTTATTCCAAGACGAGCTGTCCAAAGTGACTACGTACTTCGAAGGCCGCATTTGAAGTGTGAATGCATCACTGGCACTATGAAGGCTGTCCCAATGTGAAGGCTGTACCCTCTGAAGGCCGCATTTGAAGTGCGATTGGGTCACAGCGGCACTACGAAAGCCTACTGTGGCCCTGTCCCAAATGGCACACTTCATGTGCACTTTAAGTCTTGTGGACTTACAATAGCCACTGCGAGCGCCCCCTTTGCGGCCGTCATGCGATCTCAATGCAATCTAATGCGGTGCGGGTAACGCAGCGGATTTCTTCCCGACAGTCAAAGCGGCATTACATTGTGAAAGACTTGTGTCGGTCACAGCTCACCACAGACAAGTGGTCTTTTCCCTGCCCATGCTGTTAAATTGAAGTCATTTCAGAGAAGCAGAAAGTATTCCATTTTGATTGACGTTTTAAAAGACAAACATTTTTTTCCCCCTTTGGAACAGCATGTTCAGCATGATCGTTCACAGTAAGATCAGGGAATGTGCAGTAAGTGGCGGTCAGTTTTGATTTTATGTTGACTATAAGACATCGCTTCTGCAAGTATTGCATGGAAACGGCAAATAAATAAGTATACAAGTCTACATGAGGCTGCACATATTGCAGTATTTGCCAATTTAACACGTCAAATTTCCATCATGCTGATAAACGGAGTGTCTCTGTTGGTTCTCTCATTTAAATGTTCCAGGCATTTGCGCATAAATCCTCAGTGTTTGCTTTATTGATCTGACACTCCATCAGAGGTGGTAAACGTGCATCACCTTCACCTCCTGCTTTAAACCATAACACACCGAGCGGGATGAAAAGGTGAAGATGCGTCTTTTCTAGACATCGCTCGCAGGCATTTCCCCTCGAGGCTGCTAGAATGACACTTCAACAAATTGAAATTGATGGCCAGTTGACTAGTGGAAGAATGACATTTGCAGTGTTTGGTGAATATTTTGACTGTCAGGAAAATGAGATGCAGTATTTTAAAGCTCAGTTCTTTCAGTTTAACCCTTCCTTAAGAGCTCAGTAGAAGACAAATTCTTCCACTAGGAACCTCCTGCACCAAAACATCCCATTGAGTTCTTTTACTTTTTGTTGTAGCTGTTTGGCTGCTTGTAATTTCCTGAGCCAGTAATCAACAGGTAGCATACCATGCTGTTTGGCTCTATATCAGCCTCTCCACACTGTTGAACAGATTGGCATCACTTTATGAAAGAGAGAGGGCATTTCACTGAATTTCATTTGAAGCCCAGCGCTATATCATGACTCACCAGCGCCGACAATAAACAGCTAAAAGCTCTTTACTATACAGAACCATAGAATTTAAGATACTTGCTGACTCAAGCACGCAAGCACGCACATACATACATACATACATACATACATACATACATACATACATACATACATACATACATACATACATACATACATATACATGCATGTGTATGCACGCACGCACATACATACGCACATACATACGCACATATATACATACATACATACATACATACATACATACATACATACATACATACATACATACATACATATAATAGTTTCAAATTACTGTATATTGCAGGTTATCAAAGTCTGGGTCATGTAAGATATTAGAGAGAGATACCAGAGACTCACATATTGTGAACATTTGCTGAGTTTAACAAATAAAAGATGTTCCCTTTTTGAATTTCACAATTTCGGTCACCATCCGCTCAATCAGATTACAGATTGAAGAAATACAGATTGTATTTAAAGTTTTCAGTTCTCTATTGGATTATTATTGCTTATACAATCATTTCCTATTCAGTTTCACAAATTGTATTTTTAAAAATGTTATAATGTTTGTTGTATTCGTTTTGCAACAGCATGATATAACTATTTTGTAGTGACAATAGTACAATGAATAATAATAACAAATTAATTTAGACATAGTATTTCCAAACTGCACCTGAAGCCAAGAGTAAAATGCTCTTTTTTTTATATTAAAACTTTTAACATAACTTCACTGCTAATATGCGTGTTCCATTGTTAAATGTATCATGTTTTTCCTCATTTATAAGCGTCATACAAAAGCATCTACTAAATTAATAATTGCAAATTATTTTTCTCCTCAGCCCATTATTCAACATTTGCGAAGAGCTTAAATTTTGGCAACTATATTGATGGTCAATCATATTTTGGTGGAGGGAGGAGTGAAAGTTTTTCCAGATTCCAAGGAAGCTGTGAGAATAAGAACTGAATGCCAGCTAAATGTACAGTAGGCCATTATTTTTGTTTAGTTTTGTTAGCAAGTTGTCTCAGTCTATAGCTGATCTGTGCTCTTAATTCTACCTGTCCGTTAGATACATATCTGACTGTCTATGTGCCTGGTAGTGTTTCTGGCAATATGCCCTGAATTTTTGATTAATACTGATAAAAGACTTTATCTCTAGAATTTATACTTTGTCTTTGTAGGAGGAAAATCATAGAGCATAACGATTTCTCAGCTCCTGTCAACAATGTTGGACTTTAAATATTTGTTATGCTAAAAGTCCGAAGATGATGATGACAAACTACAATGCTCCAAATAAGATTTATTAAAGGGATCATGAATTGAAAAATCAACTTTCTCTTGAGATTTTGATATACAAAAGGTCATGGTAATATAATAATATCCTGTAAGTTTCAGAGCTAAACACTTCGTTGTTAGTCAAAGAAAAGCTTTTATAGACACCAGGTCCAACAAATGAGAGATCTCAGAATGTTGGACAGAGTGATGTCATATTTGTGGTGAAACACCACCTTAATAGAAGTGGAACAATGCCTGATTCTGTAGCCCCTCCTGCTGACTCATGCCTGACACAATATAGGCCTACATAAACCGGATCGAACTTCCAAGCAATAAGCTTTATTCGGATTCCAGTATTATGAATACATGGATGAACTTTATTATTAATGAATATCCAGCTCATGTGGGAATGACGTTGTGTGTTTGTTCTTTCATTTTTACCACAGATTTGTTTGTAAATGAGACTAGACAGGATGAGATTACATGAATCAATGAAACAACACACTTATGTGAGTAAAAAAAAAAAAAGTTTTATATGTGATAGTATTGCATTGTTACAGATTGTTTGATATCTATTGATTATTTGTATGTGTCTAACTGAACATTACTTCGCATGCTGTCATAGTGCTGGAGAATCGTTTATTTTAGGTGTTGTGCTACGATTCGTGATCACTGATCAGACTCAGACATGTATCCTATGGGCCAGGGCTCGCAAAATGAATGTGTTTTCCAGACGGGCTACCAAGTGTATTGTTAACTCTCTCTTGACTTGATATTTAAAGGAAAAATGCTTTGATTTGTCTGACTCTGCAGTAAGGCTTGTGCATGCAGGTGCACGTGTGTTTGTGTATTTCGCAGTTATATCCACCGATCGAGTGTGCCAAGTAATAAAAATTAACATTCCAATGAAATGCGGTTGGATGAAAGATAGATCATTTTGTTTGATAAAGACATTTTGCGAGCTGGGCAAATCTTTGCCTTTTTGCCCACATGCTTTAAAAACAATGCTTCACATGTACTCACAGGGGAGCTGAAGCTCATTAACTATGCAAAGCTTATCCAACTGTGGCAGTGGCCATTTACTTCCAAGTCTTCAGTGCGGCACGCCCATAAAAACTGTTCTAGGAAAGAGGCTCAAAACCAGAATAGAAAATAATCCATTACTTATTGATGTTTTTGAATGTAAAAACCATGCAAATGTCATAAGTTGATCTCAGACAGGAGTGTGTATATATATTCATATAGTCAGTTCATGACCCCTGTAAATAACTCAGGCAGGTAAATCCAAGAAAGAGTAATCTACATAAAATGTTGTGCACAACAAAAATGTGGCTGGGCGATATGGCCCAAAAAAAAAATCCCCGATTTTTTTCACCAAAAATTCGATTTACGATTTAAAACGATTTTTTTCCCCTCCTACTTAAAATCAGTCTGCAGATGACAAAGAAATTGTTCAAAACAAGTTTTAACTTTATTTTGTTTAGGTAAAATTAAATATTTGCAGCTTGGTAGAAGTGCCACATGGGGTGCAAAACTTTCAGCATGTGAATAACCCCCGACTATTCCACAGTATAAATGGGCACCATATCTTTTGCAATATACAGTATACATATCAAAGGTTTATGAATTGATATGCAGATAAAATTAACTTTTATTAACAACAGTAATGTGCAAAAAAAGTATAGGGAAAATTTAAATGTAGCCTAATGCTCTTATTAAATATAGATTAGCATTGTTCTTCAATAGTCTCACACTGAACTGATCGACAGCTTCAGTGATTATTAAAGGAGCTCTTTACTTTACTGTAATTTAGTCACAATTTGAAGAAAAGTTT
This sequence comes from Pseudorasbora parva, assembly GCF_024679245.1. NCBI lineage: Eukaryota > Metazoa > Chordata > Actinopteri > Cypriniformes > Gobionidae > Pseudorasbora > Pseudorasbora parva. The sequence continues at coordinate 19,016,200 of NC_090175.1, read as the reverse complement.
AGTTTTTCCTGAGACTGTGACTTCGTACGTTCCATACATTAGGGAGTGAAAATCGCTAATAAATCAATAAGTGCTCTTCTGCTGGTTATAGTGGTGGGCATTTCATATCTTTTTTAAAATAAAAATGCTACAAAATGGATTACACATTTAAAAAAAATAAACTAAAAAAAACATTCGACTATTTCTTTCACAAGACCCCTTTAAACTTTTAGTTTTACAAACCATCACATTAAAAATAACATTACAATCGGATATCTAGAGCTTTGAAGTGCTGGAAATAAGTGTGAAGCTCTTGAAAACCATTGGAAAGTGCTTGAATTTCAATCTCAAAAGGTTGTACGAATCCTGAGATAAATAATGACAACAACAACATTAAATCCATGTGGTTTTACTACAGTAAATCATGGTGAATGTTGGTGATTTGTGACTGAAACCCCTGACCTTCGCTCAGCTCTGTTTGATCTCATCTGATATCTGTGGTTTATAACAGAATTCTGTGCCGACCGCTTCCACTAGATCACAGTAGCAATGGTGTGTTGATTTAAACGCTCTCTCACTGGATCACCAGCGCTGTGTATCGTGTCTGTCACGAGATTGGCCCGTGTGTGAGCTCACGCTGCGTTCGTGTCAGCGCAGCTTTAAATGAGTATAGCGCCTACCGCGGTTCCGTTCAGACTTCAAACACACTTTGCAGCGGGGTATTGTTAATTGTTCTGTGAAAAACTGAACCAATTACGAATGACACGGTATGTTGTTAGACGCGATCCTTGTTGTTTGTGTACCTCTGTGGCAAACGCGCGCGGGGAGGGCTGAGCCATTACGGGAGCTCAGAGGGGAGCGTCGGCGGATTTGAAAGAGAAAACCGATTTTCATTCACAAAAATCGTCGTAAACTAAAAACTCGAATTAATTCATAAAATCGATTTATCGCCCAGCCCTAATGTGAACTGAGGACAGAGTAATTTAAATACAGGGCGAATAAAAGTTATAAATGACAAACACCTGTTATTATTAAATTAATCTCCATAGCAACTCAGCTACAGGAAACTGAAACTGAAAAACGGGAAATAATGAATACAAAGTAAAAGTCTATGAAAACAAAACTAAATGAAACGCATGATTGACAACACGTGATACGTCTTTCTGTGGTGTGGAGGAGAAGGAGGATGAGGATGAGGAGATAGTAGATAGCGTGGCAAAGGGTTAGCGAGAGGTGTGGCAGATGAGACCATAGAGAAGTAGATGGAGGAAGCAACCATGGAGGCCATAATGGGACGAGTGGCCGGATGGTGCTGAGGGAGCGATGGAATGCCATTGACCTGGGCGGCCATGACAGAGCCACAGTGACAACCCCTCTGAGATGGAAGTGGGGATCTAGACGGCTAAGGTTGAGCTGGAGCGACCAAGAGCGGAGCTAGCTGAAGCCAGAGCGGTGGCGTCTGCAGCGAAGGAATGACAGTCCAACCCAGGTAGAGCTGATGTCCAGTGCAGTTTTTTTTTATTATCTCTCTGTGTTTTCCAATAGCTAATCTATACAACAGTATTGACTCTGTACTTCATTATATTAATAAAAATGTAGGCCCTGTCCCTGCAACCACACAATATTTTGACCTCGCATTTACTGAGATGGTCTCAAGGGAATCGATGCATGGCACAGGGTCAAACAGGCATATATTGCTCGAAGCGTCCTGAATTCATAAGCATTCTTATGAACCTTCATCAACAAACAAACAGATGACTCTCTATGGCCACCTCGCTCCAGGTTTAACGGCAGCCGTTAATTCATTTTAATTTTGCAAGCTTATTTCATTATGCAGGGCTTTAACGGAGGGACTGAACCTCTGGCCTCCGCTGAGAGAGAGAGTGTGTGTGTACCTAATGTTTAGTCAGTCATAAATATCCACTTATCTGCTGTACAACCTTTGGCGGTGATGACTTGGAGCAGAGCAAGAGTTGGACAGTAATTGTGCTCTCATTAACGGGTTGTCTGTGCAGTGTAATTATGGACCTTACTCAGGAAATAATATCAAGTGGTAATAGGTCAATAGACCTCAAGTTGTTACTTCAGGTGTGAAGATTAATATTTTTGGAGTGTAATAGTCCTCTTTTTGCAGTAAGCATTTCAAAAGTTCCATATGTGATATATTACAGATTTATCTTGGGGTAGATACTTTACATCGTATGTTGAGTGTTGAATTTTGGTTCTTTTATTTGTTTGTTTGTTTGTTTGTTGACTACAGTATGACCTAAAGTTACATAACATTTTATTCTAAGTTTATAATATAAGAGAGCATGTTTTAATTGCTCATACATATAAAATGCTTCTTAACACACTGATGGGGAGGGCTGTCGGTCTGTCTGTCTATCTGATTGACTATTATCTGTCTGTCTATCTGCCTGCCTGCAGTGCAACTAATCAGTTCTTTCTGTCTGTCTGTCTGTTATCTATCTGTCTGTTTCTAAAATACCCCCTGGTCTCCCCTGTAAACACTATTTCCAACGAGGCTGTCACTGTGATTAGCACCTTTTGTTTGGAGTTACTGTGTGTTCTCTACTCATTAAAGATAATTCTTTGATTATTACTTCCCACCATGACTGCGAATCATCACCCTTCTTTGTTCTGCATGCTGACATTTGCATCTTTGTAATCATTTAAATGAGTCTCTGGATCATGTCTGTGCCATGCACCTAGACCTCAGTGCAAATTGTCATATATATATGATTTGTGTGTGTATAGTGGTTGTGCAGGTGTGCATTTTTCACCGCTCATTTGATTCTATCCACTTCACACGATAGTGTTCTTGACATATATCTTGATATTTACCGCCACAGATACTGTATCATGTTTAACCGAATCAAAATGTTGAGGTTTATTTTTAAGTTCAAACAGGTAGGCCAACTAATCAAAACTGACAGCTTAAATGAGTACTAGAAATGTTGCCTTTGCAAGTAACTGAAATAAGTTTCAAGGCACAGTTCGTGTGGAAAAATTTTTAATTTGAAAGCTGTCATGCGGACCTGGGAGCACACCAGTACCACACCATAGCTACCTGGAGGAGGTTGTAAAGAGTGGGAAAATAGTGTGGCCCCTTTAAGAGCTGCGCTATTTTGAACTGCCAGTGTTGTGTGTATGTGTGCTCAGAACTGTGCTGCGATTCACGTGATCAGTGTGAGAAACACCTACTAGGGAGTGCTCTTGTTCAGAAATTTCTTACTTTAAATTTGGCAACATTCTTATTTTAAACATTTTATTTGAATATAGCTATATGAAACTTCTTTCAACAAATTATGTCCTAAATTAAATCACTGACAGAGATCCCTCTCCTATCAGCCAATCACTGTGGGCATAGTTAGCAAGCATAATGACATCATCCATAGCAACGAGGTCAACCCTGCCCTTTCTCTCAGCTTAAGACATCTCTCTATTCCTTAGTAAAAGTTCCTCTCAGCAGCGTTGTGAATAGATTTTAAGAGAACTCGTAACTTAGAACTTTTACTGCCATTTAGGAGAACTCTTAGTGGTAAGAGCAAATGTTTTCTGAATACATTCCCATGTGTTTTGGTTTTGGAACCTTCAGAAAACTTTAACTCTCAAAATTGACTACTGACTCTATTGACTTCAAACAGGTGTAGCTCAGTATTATTATTATTTATTTTGTCTGATTCAAACATATCATTTTGAAGGTTTTTTATTTATTTTTATTTTAATAAAGAATGTGAAAATACTAATTTTGCCAGCATGGGTCGCATATTATTTTTGTAGGGCTTAATGTTAGTTTGTCAAAAACTGTAAAAAAAACAACAAAAAAAACTTTTATATAGTTTGAATATAATTGCTCTTATATAATGTCAGTATAAAATATGCATTGTATAATTCATAAAATATATTATCACAATAATATAATCAATCTACAGTGTGCATGCGCACTTGTCCTCAGCCCCCTCACAACACGATTTCTAATTCGGTCTGTGCGATATTGAAGAAAAATGTGATATGCAATACCTTATTAAACAAAGCAATATCGCATTGCATATTGATTATCGCATTAAGTGTGTAAAATCTATTTAAATGATATACACACAAATATATTTAAAAACGCAGAAAATAATTTGTGTTTTACATTCTTTCTGGGAAAAGAAAGCATCGCTACAGCTTCTGAAAGGGACCAGCAGTGTTCTAGCAAATATTTGTCAAAGATCTGAACTATATAATTTTAACATCAATGTAAACATACAAAAAATGCAATGCAATTATTTTAATACCAAAAACTCATGGCTTGACATGGTAATATATAGTTAAATCAACCTAAAACGTATTAAGTGCAAACAAAGGTAGACAAAGACACCTTTATTTATTAAAGACACAATTATTTTTGTTATTTAAAAATAAATCTTTGTTATTAAAATAAGAACTAAAAATAATAGACTTCACATTACTTCACACTGATACATAATTAAGCTACAAAGGTTATTCAAGTGATTTTCTCGTTCTCTTGTTGATGACAGACAGCGGCAAGTTTACTATATTAGCCGCCTTTCACTTTAAGACCTAATGCATGGATCCTATGCATTCAGTTTCTTTCCCTGACTGATATCGTTCACTTAAAGCATAACCCACTGGGTTTACCTGAATACTCATCAAGATGGCCATTTTGACATTACTGTGTGTGTATTTGACAGTTTGAGTGTGTAACAAGACACGAAACAGAACTGAAGAGATCATGCTTTCAGATAGGCGGCTTGTGCGCACGTTTCGGTGTGTGTGTGTGTCAGACAGCAGATAGCATGAGACTGCAAGGAGATATTTTTTGCGAGTTATTCCGTTTAATAACTCTTTTAACATAATCAAGTCACATAAGCAACAGTCATGTGCCCAGTCTATTCTCTGCTATATGCATCGACCTAAAACGTACACTTTACACAATGCTGAAGTAGCCTATTAAAATCAGTCAGATATTCCCTGCCGTTGCGATATCGTGATATGCACATTTGCGGTAATTTCGATATACTGTACAGCCCTATTTCTAATTGTAAATGTTCAATATGTTAAATATTTGAGTTTTCACACTGTTTCAAGTCATACTTTCAACAGGTTTATTTTGATCGCTAAAATGCACATTGGTACTTCCTTCTCAATTACAACAAAATCCTCCACCATGTTTGAGTTCAGCATATCACTTAAGGGATCTGTTTTGATCCCTTAGTTTTTTTGTTAGGCCTAAATGGTTACTAAGGATTTGTTGCAATGCATAACAGAACTTAAGGTAGTATGGAAGGGGAAATACTTAATGACATCTTCTAATTAATTCCTTACTTAAACACTTAATTCCTCAAGTGGACCCTTAGGTTTTTTCTTGCATACTCTAAGGATACCCTTAATCTTATAATTTAGGGTTTTCAGCCAAGCCCTAAGCTTTGGTTTAACAGTAGTCACGTGTGCTCTCGAGTCATGTTGCTAATGCAGTCAATGCGAGGTCCCGCTCAGCTCAGGTCATTTTATGATATAATTCCCCATTTCTTGTCCTTTTTCCTCTTCTATCATTAGAAGTGGCAAATGACCAAAAATAAAATAAAATAAATCAAACCCTTGCCAATTGTGCATGATCCACACCACACCTGGCTAGGAAACAACAGAAGAGCAATTACTTTTGTGTTGTCAATAAACGAGGGTGTCTTTTCTACACAGTCACGGTTTATGGATGTAAATGCAGTCAAATTAAAGCTAACCTTCCGTACCACAGGTGCACATTTTCAAATCAAGTGCATCACTGTCCTGACACTGCTGCTGAATATCCAGAACAAGCATTATACACACGCACATGCGCATGCACGTGCACAATGGTATCATGCATAACTCTATGACCACCGTCCTAATATTTATTGTACGTTGCGAGGTGGGTCCTCCATGGATCGGACTTGTTTGTTCAGCACATCCAGCAGATACTCGATTGGAATGAGATCTGGGGAATTTGGAAGCCAAGTCAACACTTCAAACTCGTTGTTGTGCTCCTCATCCCTGAACCATTTTTGCTTTGTGGAAGGGCACATTATCCTGCTGAAAGAGGCCACAGCCTCCAGGCGTTTCCTTGAAAGTGTGTTCATGATCTTTAGCAGTGCTTATACTGTAGGTGTAAAAGAAAACATGATTCATCAGACCAGGCCACCTTCTTCTATTTCTCAGTGATCCAGTTCTGATGCTCAAATGCCCACTGTTGAGGCTTTCGGCGGTGGACAGGAGTCAGCATGTGCAGCCGGACTGGACTGCGGCTATGCAGCCCCATACACACAGTCTGAAACCTTTCTATCAGAACCAGCATGAACTTCTTGAGCAGGTTGAGTTACATTAGCTCGTCTTTTTGATAAGACCATACAGCCAGCCTTTTCTCTCCACGTGCATCAATGAGCCTTGGCCTCCCATGACCTGTCGCTGGTTCACCACTGTTCCTTCCTTTGACCAATTTTGATACCGACCACTGCAGATCAGGAACACCCCGCAAGAGCTGCAATTTTGGAGATGATCTGACCCAGTCGTCTAGCCTTGTCAAACTCGCTCAAATTCTTAAGCTTGCCCATGTTTCCTGCTTCTAACACATCAACTTTGAGGACAAAATCTTCCCTTACTATCTATATATCCCACTCACTCGATCACAGGTGATGAAGTGATAATCAGAATCGATTTTTGAACATTTTTGAGAATTGACAACCTTTATTCAAATATTATTAAAAGATTTTGTAAGCATATTGGGTAATCTTATTTGTGAAGACCAATGAAACATGCCAACGTTTTGCTATTTTCAGGATTTATCAAATTTATGTAATTTAGATCCCGTAATATTTTGAGTTTCTATTTATTAAACCAATTTCCTTCATTCTATCAAGTATTATTTTTTTAAAATTTCAAATAACTAAAAAAATAAGTAATAAAGACAACCAGGTTACTTACTTTAAGTTAAATCATTTTTTTTCTGTATGTATTTATGCGTGTGTGTGTGTGTGTGTGTGTGTGTGTGTGTGTGTGTGTATGTGTATGTGTGTGTGTATATATATATATATATATATATATACATACATACATACATACATACATACATACATACATACATACATACATACACACACACACACACACACACACACACACACACACACACACACACACACACACACACACACACACACACACACACACACACACACACACACACACACAGGTCCTTCTAAAAATTTTTTGCATATTGTGATAAAGTTCATTATTTTCCATAATGTAATACAAATTTTACTTTCATATATTTTAGATTCATTGCACACCAACTGAAATATCTCAGGTCTTTTATTGTTTTAATAGTGATGCTTTTGGCATACAGCTCATGAAAACCCAAATGAGGGTTAATCAAGGCACCTCAGTGAGAAGTCTATGGGAAGGAAAAAATGTGGCAAAAAACGCTGCACAACGAGAAGAGGTGACCGGACCCTGAGGAAGATTGTGGAGAAGGACCGATTCCAGACCTTGGGGGACCTGCGGAAGCAGTGGACTGAGTCTGGAGTAGAAACATCCAGAGCCGTCGTGCACAGGTGTGTGCAGGAAATGGGCTACAGGTGCCGCATTCCCCAGGTCAAGACACTTTTGGGCTACAGAGAAGCACTGGACTGTTGCTCAGTGGTCCAAAGTCCTTTTTTTTTTTTCGGATGAAAGCAAATTTTGCATGTCATTCGGAATCACATCATGGTGCCAGAGTCTGGAGGAAGACTGGGGAGAAAGAAATGCCAAAATGCCTGAAGTCCAGTGTCAAGTACCCACAGTCAGTGATGGTCTGGGGTGCCATGTCAGCTGCTGGTGTTGGTCCACTGTGTTTTATCAAGGCCAGGGTCAATGCAGCTAGCTATGAGGAGATTTTGGAGCACTCCATGCGTCCATCTGCTGAAAAGCTTTATGGAGATGAAGATTTGGTTTTTCAGCACGACCTGGCACCTGCTCACAGTGCCAAAACCACTGGTAAATGGTTTACTGACCATGGTATTACTGTACTCAATTGGCCTGCCGACTCTCCTGACCTGAACCCCATAGAGAATCTGTGGGATATTGTGAAGAGAAAGTTGAGAGACGCAAGACCCAACACTCCATAACACCTCAGCAGTGCCACAGGCTGATCGCCTCCATGCCACGCCGCATTGAAGCAGTCATTTCTGCAAAAGGATTCCTGACCAAGTATTGAGTTCATAACTGAACAGAACTATTTGAAAGTTGACTTTTTTTGTATTAAAAACACTTTACTTTTATTGGTTGGATGAAATATGCTATTTTTTTTAGATAGGAATTTTGGGTTTTCATGAGCTGTATGCCAAAATCATCAGTATTAAAACAATAAAAGACCTGAAATATTTCAGTTGGTGTGCAATGAATCTAAAACACATGAAAGGGTAATTTGTATCGTTACATTATGGACAATAATGAACTTTTATCACAATATGCTAATTTTTTGAGAAGGACAACACACACACACACACTCTGGTAGTCCATCGATGTCCGATGATGACTTCTTTTATGACTTGTGTGTTCTTTGATGACTGTAAAGTCCGATGCGGGAAGCACACTGTCTCTTACAGACAGGGCATGTAAAACTGTGACAACATTGTGACACACAGTAAGAAGATGTTAAACAAGACTGGTGCAAGAACACAGCCCTGCCTTACTCCAGTGCCTACTGCAAAGTGTGCAGATTCTAGTCCACCCAATGTCACTTTGGCAGTCATCCCATCATGGAACTGTCGTACTTCCCATAAGATGTCATGATGTACAGTATCAAAGGCTTTGGAAAGATCCACAAAAGCAATGAACAAGTTCTTATGTTGTTCGCTACATTTCTCCTGCAGCTGGCATGTGGTAAATATCATGTCAACTGTACTTCGACCTGCTCTGAAGCCGCTTTGGGATTCAGGCAATAGATTTTCTGAGATAGTATTAACAAGTCTATGGAGCATTACCTTTGCCAGAACTTTACCTGCAACTGAAAGAAAAGAGATACCCCTACTATTTTCACAAATGGACCTGTCACCCTTGTTTTTATATATTGTGACAATATTTGCATCCTTCCATTGTTGGGGAATATTTTCTTGCTGCCACACTAGTGTGATGAACTGATGGATTGCCCTTGTGCAGAGGTACCCTCCTTCCTTCAGGAGCTCAGCAGGAATAGTCAGGCCCAGGGGACTTGCTGTTTTTCAATTTCTTGATTGCAGCATACACTTCAGAAAAAGAAGGTGGAACATCAAGACTCTGTATGCTTGGTAAAGTTGGTAGTTCCTTCAGCACTGTAAGATCAACTGATGCCTTTTGGTTTAATAAGGCTTGAAAATGTTCTCCCCATCTATGAACAATACCTGTTTGGTCCTTAATGAGGGTCAGTTCATCAGCTGATCTCAAGGCGCAGATAGAGTAAGATATTGGGCCATAAATGGCCTTAACTGCATTATAAAAATTATGCATCATATGCTTATCTGCAAAAGATTGAATCTGATGGGCCTTGGATATCCACCATTGATTCTGTAGTTGCCGCAAGGTCCCTTGCATTGCTTTTCTCTGTCCGTGCCAGACTTTCTTAAGAGTTTCACAAGATGGATTATTAAGGTAGGCTTTATGGGCAATATGCATTTTTTCAAGGAGGGTGGTAATATGTATGGAATTTTCGTCAAACCAGTCCAGTTTCTTTTCTTGTGCTTTCCAATAGATTCAACTGCTGTGTCATAAAGTGATGTACTTATATAGCTCCATTTGCTGTCAATTGTCTCTTCATTCAGAAGAGGCTCAATGTCCTGAAGTTTCTTAGCAACAGAGCATCGGTAGTTGTTCCGTACTTCAGTATCTTGGAACCTTGCGCAGTTTAGCTTCCCTGACGCTGCCTTTCTAAGATGTACTGCCCGCTGGATCCTCAGGTTTACCTTGGTAACAATCATCCAATGATCCATCCAGCACTCAGCTCCTCTCATAGCTCGAGTTAAGAGCACATCCCTCATATCATTCTGGCTGACAATGACATAGTCTAGCAGATGCCAGTGCTTGGATCGTAGGTGTAACCAAGAGGTCTTATATTTGTTTTTTAATTGAAACATGGTATTAGTGATGGTAAGGCTGTGTTCAGCGCAGAGACTCAAGAGTCTTAATCCGTTGGCATTTATTTACATCTCCAATGCCATGACGTCCAATTATTCCATCCCAACTATCACTATTTCTTCCTACTCTTGCATTGAAGTCACCCAGCAGCAAGATTTTATCATTTTGTGGAGCTTTCCTAAGGGCCTCATCCAATGTCTCATAGAAACTATCCTTCACATCTTTTGCTGATGGAAGAGTAGGTGCATAAGCACTGAAAATAGTGGCATATTGCTTTCCAACAAGAGGAAAGCGGAGTGACATTAGCCTTTCACTGATGCCAATTGGGGCTTCAGTAAGGTTTGGGAGGATGCTATTTTTAATGGCCAAACCAACGCCATGCAGATGTTGTCCTCCTGTAGGGTATCCTCTCCAAAAAAAAGTATAGCCCTCACCTTCCTCCTTTAGTGATCCTTCTCCCAGAAGCCTGGTCTCACTTAATGCAGCTATGTCAATGTTGTAACGCTTAAGCTCAGCAGCAACCAATGCTGTCCTTCGACTAGGCTTGATTAGTGCCATAGTTTGAGTCCCGGAGAGTTCTAATGTTCCATGTTGCTATGCGTAATGGAATATATTTCTTTTGAATTTTTCGGCCGCTGAAACGGAATGACCTGATAGGTGCGGTATCCTATCCAGGTTTGATCTGAGTGTGCAATGTTTAGATCACCTTTTCTAGATCCTTCCCCAGTTGGGGTGAGCAGTGCGACTCCTTAATAGGACTGCTCAGACACACAGGGGTCTGCCGGGAGCAGCTGCCACTTATTCCAGCTGCTGACGACCATATACCCCGTGCCGCCACTGTGCAGAGTCTGAGCTAGGGACTCCCAGATCATTCAGTCCTGCCCCCGTTACCAAGCACTCCATCGCCAGTGGACTTGAAAGAGAATCTTGAGGACACACCACAAGATAAACAGAAGATACCTGCGCAAGGAAGTGATTTAAGTGGTGAGAGAGATGCGCCTGCTCCAACACCACTACTTTCGGGTTAGTCCCTAGGTTAGCTACCAGGGTTAGTCTGGTAAGACTAAGACTAAGGGGGGAAACCGGTCATCCTGGATTCTTTCCTTGCCATTGGATTACATCCCCCTACAGCAAAGACACGCACACACACACACACACACACACACACACACACACACACACACACACACACACACACACACACACACACACACGCGCACACACAGTGTGTGTCTGCTACATTACTTTAGCGCACTTCTCACACCCATGTTGCAGTATAGTAATGTGTTTTCTCACTCTACAGCTTTATTCTTGCTTCAGTGTATTTAAATCATTTGTCTACCACTTGTTCCACAGGTTCCGTCTCACAAAGAATTAAATCTCACTTCATGAAAGCATGCAATAGCGTTGGAGAGGGTTTTACACCAGTATGTGTGGCATGTTGTGAAAGCTCATAATAAATGTTCTTTAATATCCTTTACACAATTCTGTGGAAGATAGCGCTCGGTTTAACAAACCCCTGTCTCTGCTTCTGTCTTATCTGCAGGCAGCAAACATTTAATTTGAATTTGGCCCTTTCTGACATCCATTGGATGAAACAAGTCTTCCACAGTGAAGTGGCAAATCATCTTTTTCATGGTTGATACACAACAATAATGCCCCAGGTAATCTATGTGGCTTCTTGATATTTTAGTAATTTTTGGATTCTATAAGTGGATGTTAAATTGGTTCTGGAGAATGATATGCTATTCCACCAAAACATTTTGTTAGTTAAATGCAAAATGAAGGAGGCTGTGCTATAGTAATTGACAATGACCTTCATCTTAACCCTGATAGGTTGTTTTTACTAATGGACTTGAGAATGTAAAGCTCTCCTAAGAATAGGTTTCAATAAGAGAGATAAGAAAGGAAATAAATGGCATGCTGATAAGGAGCCTTGTATCTAATTTATGAGAATATATCATCTCCTCGAATACAAGGTAATCTAGTGGCGTCTCCGCTCAGGAACTGACAAGCTATTAGAGCTGTTTACAGATTGTATTTCTGTTCATAAAACAAAGGCAGCCCAGAAAAACCTGTTGATTTGAGTGTTGGTGAGTTGCATATAGGTGCTAAGAATTAACCTAAATAATGAGCCTGAGCAAACGAAAATGTGCAATAATAATACGAGTGTGCAATGTCATGGAATGTATAAACCAAAATGAGCTATACGCACCATATGGCGTATTTTACGCACAACCCCCCGACCCCCATCCAACCTTAGAGCATGTCATATACACACGCCATAAAGTGCGTTTCATATGCACTCGAAAAACTGCGTACCAAAACTCATTTTAGCATATACATTCCACAACATTGCACACTTGCACTATTGATGCACACTCATGTGATCGTGTGGAAGATGCCATGGGTGACTCTTAAACAAATCGGTATTTCTATTTATTTAGTTGTTCTTATTAATGACATAACACGATTTTCAAAATATAATTTTCAGAATGTCAAAATAGAAAGTGTGTGATGCATCAAGTAAAGTCTTATGAATATAAGACTTCATAATAGTTACATTTGTGAGCGTTTATCATCAATGATTGTTTTTTTCTTCTTTATTTTTTTTACACAGGGTCAAAGGTTTTAAAAAAGGCATTTTGGATATCTCTTTTTAAGAAAACGCTATCAGTGTCAACAGCCAGCCATTTCTAGGAATAAAATTGATAAAATGAGACTTATATTTGAACAAACCCTTACGTAAAAGCCTTTAAAATATAGCTAGGCATAAAGCTGTAAAGTTTAGTGTAAGTGCTACTGTCACTGAAGTGGGTATTTCTGACTCATTTTGTGAAAACTGCCTCTAAAGATATGCACTGTAGTTGAAATCATCAGACCAAATAAGTAGTCCTATTAAATATGCATTTTGAAGGGGTATTTTGAATGTTTTCTTTCCAATAGTCTTAATTTATTATTTTAGATAAATTATGAACTGGCTGTAATAGCCTTGGATATTAGTGCAAAATCATAGTTATATAGTAGGTTTAAAACAGATGAATCTGGCAAAATGCATCTACTAACTTGTAGCATTGTGTACAAAAGACAGTGGAAACCCAGTCAAACTCTTTGGTCTTTGTGAAAGCGGAGGAACCAACATTACAAAAAATATGCTGAAATTTCCTGAAACATTATTGAGCAAATGCATTAGCGAACGTACACGTTTTCTAATCTAGGAGTTTTACTGAGAACATGAACATGTTAAAACCAGACGTTCGAGCGAGGATGTCCTGAAAAAAAAAGACACAAAATAATCTTTTTTTATTTTATTTTATTTTTTTGTCCAGAAGATGACATGGATTATACAAAGAAGGTTCTCATATGGTTGTCTCAATAACTTGCCAGGATGGATAATGGTTGAGTTGAACTTCCTGTGCCTGTGAGAACTGGATGTTCCACTTATTTTGTGTGCTTAGTAGCATTAATACTCTGTCCTTTTCAGTTTTAAAAAGAGGACTTCATGCTGTGGCAATCACAGGTCTGTAAAAATGTCAGGTACATGCTGCTCTGACTGTGGTACAGTCTTTCAACCTGATTTTCCCTCCAATCATGGTAATGATCATTTAAGTAACCGTTCCCACAGCTGGTGCTCTTATTATTTGTGGCTCATGTTTTTTCAGAAAACCCAGTGAGCGCGGCTTTTCTTGCAGCCCGGCTATATTTAAAGTTTGCCCTTAACATGTTTAAAGGGAGATTGAGTGTTTAGTGCTCTGGAGCTTGTATACAAATTGAATTTGTGAATGGAATATGGGAAGACTTTTGAGCAGCCTTGAGATTTGGCCTGGCCTCCATTTTAGGATTGGACTTAGATCTTAATGCAATCCTTAATGTTACGTTTCCCTTAAACATGTGTATAGATGTCGTAAGACGTCTGCTTTTCTACAGGGCTGTACTTGTTGTAGTAGGTACAGCGCATTTCATTTGAACATCAAAGCTTTGCTACGAGCGGCATATAAAAAAAACAAAAGATGTGAGTGATTTGATGAAATAGTAATTGAATCACTCTTATGAGGTATGGATGTCTGCAGAAACATCTGTGAAACTAGTTGGCTATTAAATATGCAACAGCATATTCAAAAATTCCTTTTGCATAAGATGGCAATGCTTTAAAGAGAATTATCATGGCCTGAAGCTCATTCAAGCACTGCCATTTAGCGTATGTGAAACTGATTGAAATGATCTCCATTCTGCTTTTGTTCATATCCAGTGTCGAGGTAAACTAAAGCCTAAATTATATCTCATCTTATTTCAATATCTGACCTTCATGTATAATCATATTTCAGTTGCAGAGTTAAAGGTAAAGTGTGCCCTTTGTGATGTTTAAATAATTTGAAAGCCCCATAGCAACATGCAGAGACAATTGACCAAGTGGTCTGCTTCTAAAAATTGTTTTATTATATATAAAATTTTCTGTCAAGATTAACTAAATGCATTCCCAAACTCTGGGGTGGTCCTTGGCTGATGAAAGCTGCTATGGAGTCCAGACCTTCTGCCATCAGTCTGAATGTCTAGGCTATGTGAGACTAGTAATTCAGTCACACTTGTTGCAGTATAATTGCACAGAAAACTTGGCCTGATAACTACTTATTAGTGATGCATAATTTACGCATTATTACTTTTGTAAATAGTTTTTTTTTCTCTCTAATATTTCATCTCAGGACTCATGCTCAGATTGAAATGGTAAAATTGATGCCATCGTTGCTGTCTTAGTGTCTACAGGGAGTGCAGAATTATTAGGCAAATGAGTATTTTGACCACATCATCCTCGTTATGCATGTTGTCTTACTCCAAGCTGTTTAGGCTGGAAAGCCTACTACCAATTAAGCATATTAGGTGATGTGCATCTCTGTAATGAGAAGGGGTGTGGTCTAATGACATCAACACCCTATATCAGGTGTGCATAATTATTAGGCAACTTCCTTTCCTTTGGCAAAATGGGTCAAAAGAAGGACTTGACAGGCTCAGAAAAGTCAAAAATAGTGAGATATATTGCAGAGGGATGCAGCAGTCTTAAAATAGCCAAGCTTCTGAAGCGTGATCATCGAACAATCAAGCGTTTCATTCAAAATAGTCAACAGGGTCGCAAGAAGCGTGTGGAAAAACCAAGGCGCAAAATAACTGCCCGTGAACTGAGAAAAGTCAAGCGTGCAGCTGCCAAGATGCCACTTGCCACCAGTTTGGCCATATTTCAGAGCTGCAACATCACTGGAGTGCCCAAAAGCACAAGGTGTGCAATACTCAGAGACATGGCCAAGGTAAGAAAGGCAGAAAGTCGACCACCACTGAACAAGACACACAAGCTGAAACGTCAAGACTGGGCCAAGAAATATCTCAAGACTGATTTTTCTAAGGTTTTATGGACTGATGAAATGAGAGTGAGTCTTGATGGGCCAGATGGATGGGCCCGTGGCTGGATTGGTAAAGGGCAGAGAGCTCCAGTCCGACTCAGAGGCCAGCAAGGTGGAGGTGGAGTACTGGTTTGGGCTGGTATCATCAAAGATGAGCTTGTGGGGCCTTTTTGGGTTGAGGATGGAGTCAAGCTCAACTCCCAGTCCTACTGCCAGATTCTGGAAGACACCTTCTTCAAGCAGTGGTACAGGAAGAAGTCTGCATCCTTCAAGAAAAACATGATTTTCATGCAGGACAATGCTCCATCACACGCGTCCAAGTACTCCACAGCGTGGCTGGCAAGAAAGGGTATAAAAGAAGAAAATCTAATGATATGGCCTCCTTGTTCACCTGATCTGAACCCCATTGAGAACCTGTGGTCCATCATCAAATGTGCGATTTACACGGAGGGAAAACAGTACACCTCTCTGAACAGTGTCTGGGAGGCTGTGGTTGCTGCTGCACGCAATGTTGATGGTGAACAGATCAAAACACTGACAGAATCCATGGATGGCAGGCTTTTGAGTGTCCTTGCAAAGAAAGGTGGCTATATTGGTCACTGATTTGTTTTTGTTTGGTTTTTGAATGTCAGAAATGTATATTTGTGAATGTTGAGATGTTATATTGGTTTCACTGGTAAAAATAAATAATTGAAATGGGTATAAATTTGTTTTTTGTTAAGTTGCCTAATAATTATGCACAGTAATAGTCACCTGCACACACAGATATCCCCCTAAAATAGCTAAAACTAAAAACTAAAACTTCCAAAAATATTCAGCTTTGATATTAATGAGTTTTTTGTGTTCATTGAGAACATAGTTGTTGTTCAATAATAAAAATAATCCTCAAAAATACAACTTGCCTAATAATTCTGCACTCCCTGTATTTGTTCTTGCAGAGCAATCAGCCAATCAGCGTTATGACATCTTGTTCAGAGTTCCATCCCTAGATTCATTAGTCATATAATAGGTTGCACCATAAATTAATTTTTTTTTTTGGGCACTGCTGGAAGCTAAAAATGACACTCAGTTTTGCTGCTGATCCTTTCATTAGGCAAAGGTCACTATTCAAATCAGAGTAATGGCTGAGAAATGGCCAAAGAAGTCTTCAGCACACCTGAAGTCAGGAGGGGGGTCGTAGTGTGGCATTGATGTACTTACCTTCTTGTCGGTTAAAAAAAAAATCCTGTTAACAAGACTTTGACTGTGAGCCGGAGGGTTGTTTCTCTCATCCTGGTCAGCAAAATGTAGCCCAGAGATAATTACATAAAAGGAACACTGTGGAGCTTTTTGAGACACCCACTCTAAACTGTCAGACCTTATATAATCACCTATGTTTTATACAGACTTTTAACAAACTTCATTCATTCAAACTATTTTTAAGAGCCTTTTATGTCTTTTCTCTGTGATTTAAAATTGTAAAAGTGTGATTTTTCTTTTTCTTTTCTTTTTCCCCCCTTTCTTTTCTGTATCGTGAAGCACATCTCATTGTACATTATCAAAATAGAAGAAAAAAAATGTGGGGACTTGGTTTTGTGCATCAGTTGGATTTTGAGATGTTGCACCCAAAAGTAGAGGCAGATGAATGTAAGATTGCAGGGCCAGGGTTGAAGTGGATTAAACAACTGGAGAAGCCCTGTATGTCATTGGAGAGAAGACCGCTATGAGGTAAAGCGAGAAAAAAAAGAAGAAAAGAAACAAAAGACGTATATCCATTTGTGCATTGTGAAATATAACATGTATTCAGAAAAACAAATAATTTTAATTTAATTACTTTTTTTTGTGCTTTTAAAGAATATTTACTAAACAGGGCAATTTAGCGTGTAAGCACTATTAAACAAAAGCGCCGAAGGGAGTATACATTTGTGTGCGATCTACTGACGTTGCTAAAAAAACCCTAAAAAATTCAATTTTTTGTGAGAAAACGCTCCCCTGCCAAACACAGAATTTTCCATGTTTTCACTGTTATATACTAGTGGGCACTATGACAACTTAAAGAGTACTGAATTTCCTGATCAAAACACATGCGAAGATCCAGCAGAAACAAGCAATGTCATATGTAAAATAACCCGATTATTAACAATAAACAACATGTAAATCAAAATGGCCTAATGTTACTCTATGAAATGTCGACCCAGTATAGGACTGTGCAAGCGTTAGGGGTGTTGATTAACTCAATTTGCTCCATCTATGTTTTGATTATCATTCTGAATCCAATCCAGATGTAGTCTTTGACAAAAAAAAAATTATTTTCTTAGCTTTTTTGCTCAAAATGTTGCTTTTTTATGAAACGTGCCCACATTCAAGTTTTGATAAAATAAGAATAATGCATGAAGCTAGAATAAAACAAATGTTTAAAAGCAGAGGGTCTGTTCTTTCTTTTGATATGTTGCATGTTAAAATATTAATACAACAAAATATTCTCTAAATTTTTTGTGAAAATGATCAAAATGCTGGCTGTGGCTGGCAAATTAAAAAAATGGGAAAAAGTTAAAGAACCTCGTAAATCACCTTGTGTGATTCATTTGAACACTCTCCTCTCATAAATTTAGCCTCTGAAAGAGAAACGTCTATCCTGACAGTAGTTTTTTAACACCACAAGAAGGTTTACGTTAACACAAGCTGTTAATAAATCTGCCCCTAAATACTTAGTGTTCAGTCAGACAGATTCATTAAAACCGGCTTTGTTTTCCATCTAAAAATTTGCCAACAACCGCAAACTTTGTGATTACCTTGTTCACCAAAATTGTGTACAGACACAGATAAGCAATTTCAGAAAACCGTCTATGACAAACACACATTTTGTTTGGTGATGGATATGAGCTTGATAGAAGCTACTGCATGTCAAATACACAGTAAGTATCATTCATTAATTAGAAAACAAATTTAAGGCTTTAAATATCCCAGCAAGCAAGCTGCGTTCAAAAGATGTCTAATAGCCGTCCAAATACAACCCTGACATAAAACAAGGGTCTGTCAGTGAAATCTGAATAGGTGTCTAACTTTAGCCAAAAATAGACTAGTTTTAAGAAATTAAGCTAAACACCTTGTAACCACTGTTGACTTTGCTCGCATGATGGAATATTATACATATCGCAAGTTATTTAGGCATGTAACCAAAGTCATGGTTATTTTGGCTAGAAGTGGGTTATTTGCAGCCAGACTATATCAGGTCTATCGTTAACCGAGACCGTGAAATGATGGCTATTGCTTGCTGGTATAGTACATCAGGTACTGGTACATTTGCTAAAACATCATGAAGTTTAATGGCACAGATAGGAAAAGGACTCGACTCGGCACACACAGTTGCAAGGTTTATTAGAGAATCAGGACTATAAAGGTATGCAGGATTCTACTAGTCTCTGAGCAAACCACACAACTAGTCCTTTTCTAAATGTAATACTATAGCAAACCTGGCTGCCATGGTTAGTGATACAGTAATATAATTAAAGAAATGGATTTTAAATGCAAAAACTAGTGCATCAGGTCACCATATGGATAACTGGGAAGAAGGAAGAAAAATGCATCAACATAAGTTATTTCTATTACTATGGGTCATATTCATTTTAAATAATAATAATAAAAAAAATCATTAGAAAGGAAAGCAGCACCTCTGCCTCGGTTAGGGCTGACACTACTATACCATAGATTATATTCTTTAATATCTCTGTGTATATATGGCCAGTCAGCGAGAATGAACACCACATGAATTGTACCGCAGCCCACACTGTAAACGTCTCCTTCATGAGTTTCTTTGTTTCTCATTTACAGCGAAATTTGGTTCGAAGAGGATTGGTAGCCAAACCCTCCAACTTACAGACATTTACTGGGCACATACACACACGTCGCTGCATGGAACAAGATACAGCTCCAAGAAAATAAGCCGTAACAAGGAGAGGAGAAGAAATCAAGAGAGGCGGAGGAGGAGTTTTGGGCATCTCTGGTACGGAGTTAAAAGGAGTCCATGGCCTTGAATTCGCTGAGGGCTTGGACGGGGGAGATGTGTTTCTTCTGCGAGCCTCGCCTGACACGGGTCTGGCACTCTTCCGGTTTCTCTCTCTTCACCAGGGGTTTCTTCTCAGGGGCCTTCATACGCCAGGAAACCACAGGGGAATTAACTGCTGCTGTGCCGTACACCTTCTGGTACTTGGTGGAAGCTACATAGGAGGCCTTGACCGTGAGGACCACGGCATTCATCAAGTTCTTGGCTGCCTGGATGAGGGATGTAGCACTGTCCAGCTGAACATGAGACAACGGGGAACAGAACATTTAGGTTAGTGCCTGTATTTAGTGAATTGCTGTTCAGTCATGAAACTTGCTGCAAACTGATCTATTACTGGTCCATTACATGCAATTTCCTAGCAGTCACATCATTTTTCGACAAAAAAAATTATGTGAAATGGTATTGCACAGTTATAAATGTTTTTCACATTTGAGCTACAGTCTTCAACTATTTGTGTAAGTACTATATACATGACCCTTAATGGATTTTTGAAGGATTAAACACCTGGTGAATCACAGCTGTTTTGGAGCAAACGCACAAAACTGAGACCAATTGTTGTCCGATTAACAAAATTTACAAAAACCAGACTGATACATTATGATTTTAGTCAGATTAAAGGCACGATCACACTTTCAGCACACAAAACGGCTGATCAAACATCATCTGTGATGTTAAGAAAATAGTTTTTGTGTATATACACACATGCATACATTGACTGACAGAAAAAATATTCTGTGGTGAAGTAAAAAAACAAACAAACATACATGTAAAGTATTAGTAAACTCTATTAGTACTCAATGTAAGCTTGTAGAAATATATAAAAGTGTATAAAATTAAGCAAAACTTACTGAGCTTTCTAATACTGGTGTTCTCATCATGCACTAGAGCATGAATCATAATTAAGATTGTTATATTGTTTGAGTGAATTGTACTGTATTGTTTGAGCATTGCAAAGTAATCTTCAACTTTGCAGAAATTACTCAACAAACTTGAGTAATAAGTTAAAGGGCCAAGTTAAAGTGCTTTCTAGACTGAGAAAAGAAAGAAAATGTATTTTTGTCTCATGGGGATGAAAGACGACAACTCCCAGAATGCATTGCTTCACTGCCCTACCAGGCCACTCCCAAAGCCACCACTATTGGATCACTGGATAACTCTCCCACCACGTTGATTTTCATAAAATCAGTTCAGTTAGAAAACAGACACTACAATTAAAAAACGGAACGTGTCTGCTTGTGAAAGAAAAATTAATTACAGTGTATGCGTGTTCAACATTTAATAATAAATACAGCATGTAAAAATATACTCTACTTCCTGCATCACTGCTAACCTCATGTACTTTCGCTTAATTAAACAGCAACACAATACACAAGGCCGGAATCAACTTACCCCTGAAACAATGAGTTCTCCTCCCAGGTTCTGAACCTCAGCCTTGACCTTGCTGCAGATGTTGAGCTGATGGCAGTAGAGGGCGATTCTCTGGAGGTATGCCAATAAGTCCTGCTTACAGGCTGAGTCCGGACACTAAAGGAGATGGGAATACATAGCACAGGCTTGACCTTTACACATTCACTGTGTACAGCAAACATACAGGGGAGGGTGGTAAAGCGATGATGACTGAAGATGAAAGTAGTTGCATCTTGAAGATGACTCAGGGGTTTGTCATCATCATATATTGGCTAAAGTCTGCGGTTGTAGACCTGTTTAGGATTCTCCCACTATCATCACGATTGTTTATTTTGTTAATAGGAACACTGTACACATTGATGCACAGGACAACAGTAAACAAGAGGAATGAAATAGAAAGAACGTCTTCCCTTGAGGGTTGGAAGAAATGTTATACAATTGACATATCAGGAGGAATATCAGAGTAAATGAAAACTTTCTTAATTTCCTTGGGTGCATGGACTATTTCTGATATCACAACACATCGATTGCTTATCTCCTCTATTAATTAGGTTGTGATGATGTTGCTGGGCAACCTTCATGCCGTCACAACCATTCAATATTCATAAGCAATCACTTTAGTATTAATTATTATTTGTTTACATTATATAACTGATGTTCACTATTTTGATAACTATTTGAAAGCACACCGTTCCTAAATGTGTCAACATACTCCCATCCTACTAGTATATTTACTTGGAGATCTGATATGTAGTATTTTCTCTTCTTAGAGCCCTCAAAACTGTAATTTGAGCAGTCAGATTAAATCTGTATTACTAGTGTCAATAGCAGAATGATTGCCTACTTTTCTCGCTGGTGCCCTTAGGGCATGTCCGAATCCACTTTTGCTAGTGTAACGACAGAAACAAAATGGTCAGTGTGCCCTGCACATGGTCTAAAAGTGTTGTACCTAGCCTATTAATGAGTCATGGGTGTGTGACATGGGTTAGGCATTTTTATCTTTATGTACATAATAATAATCTTTTATTATTTTTTCATATTTGGCATGTTTGTGTGCTGCTGCCTTGTGTGTGTGTGTAGTAAGTGTGTGTGTAGTCACCTGCCTATGGGTGCATATTACTTACGAAACACTTTAAATAACAAAACAAATACTGCTCTATTGACTTTAAAGCAGGTTTTTGTTGGTCAATGGTACAGTTGTTTTTACTTGCCTCAAAATAGCAACAATGTGCCTGAACACACTTCGTTTTCAGACCAGCACGCCCATGGGCGAACAGATGGGCACGAGTGCATTTGCTATTTAAACGACGTGGACACTGGATGTGAAAATATCTGCATTGGGCTGATACTAGCAAAAACACTTGCATTGTGTCAGGTGTATGATAGGGCCTATAGTTTCAATGTACTTATGTTCATCTACAGCATTATATGCAAGAATGGCCCCTATGTTGTGCACCGTTTGTCTCCCCTTCGAAACAGTACATCAGTATGTCCCATTTACCGTTATGATTTTTTTGGATAAATACGTTTAAATGCACAGTACCTTGCACGCCAAGACACAGCAGTTAACTCAATGACTTTGCATGAAGCAATAAGTCCTGTCAGAATTTATAGTTTTTTTTCTCCCCTAGCTTTGCAGGAACTTTGAGTGAGAAATTCTGATGAGACACACTTAATAAGTGTTGAAGCTGCTTTATCTTTGACACGGCTGAGCAGCTGTAACGTCCTTAGCGTTTAGCGTTCAAGTGTCTCTCTGCAGGATGCAACCGCTCGCTGTGCTTTGGGCTGGCAAGGGGGTAATGGAGAACCCTCTTTTCTCGCCTACAGGGGCCAGAAGCTTTAGGTCTGCCATGTAAAGTGCAGCAGTTACAGGAGTTAAAAGAGTGTGATGATGTTCTGAAGAGGGCTCATTGCTGTCATGACCACATATACCACTGCGACCCAGCCTGGCATCCTTCTATGGCAGTGGTTTTGCCACCCAACATAAATTTTATTTATATTTATATATAAATATAAATAAAATTTATGTTGGGTGGCAAAACCACTGCCATAGAAGGATGCCATAATGCCCCTTAATATATTTATATATTAAGGGGCAGGGGTACTACTCTATACTGGCCAATAGGCCAATAATGGAATTTTCCCTCCAAAGAATAAAAGTCAAGCTGGTATTTTCTTTTAAATTGCATCCATGTCCAGTCCATTTTAGTCAATCTTTTAACATGACACTGTTTTTTTCGACAATGACGGCTGTAAAGTTTTCTATTATTTTACACATACCTTATCATGCAGCAAACCATTCAAAGCTCTATGACAGCTTTTATTTCTAGATTGTTTTGTCTTTCCCAGCACTTGAGGAGCATCATGATTGAGCGCCTCGTTCTGTTTAACACCGCCTACTCTGAGATTTTTTTCTGAAATGAATGCGATCCCTTGATGCATCCTGAGAACCCCAGATGGCCATTACATGTAGATACCATGTTAGTGGGTTTGATCAGAGACATGTCAAGCCACCTGTTCAGACGACACAATATTCACAATGTGTTTGTTTGGTAGTAGAAAGGATAGATGCTATGGGAAGAACACATTGACTCTGTTTTGGAAAGCAGGAACTGTCTGTCTGTCTGTCTGTCTGTCTCTCTGATGTGCTTGTACACTCAGATTACACAATGATCAGCAGTGTGATCAGGTTTCCTCACACTTTTTCTCTTTATCTAAGGGAAAAGAAATACTGCAAGAAAACAATAAAAACAACATGAGGCATGGCCAGTGGTGACACAGCAGGTCTAAGGCTTCTCATATCTTTTTGATCAGTGTCTCAGTGTTGATGACAACAAAAGGGTGATTCCTATTATGCAGTACCCTTTTGACAATGAACGCCCTAGTGTAATTTAAAGAAATATGACTCCAAACTGGTATACCAGACTGGTCAAGCACATGGACTTTATTAATTAAAGCTCAGGGGCGTTCAATCCCCCTGAAGGACCAATCTCCAGCAAAGTTTAGGGTTACACTTTATTTTTAAGATAACTTACACGTTGCATTGCACTTACTCACATAAGTAATGATGATTAGATTTGATTAGGAAGTTTGTATTAAGGAGTTGTAAAGTTGTAGTTAGAACATTGCGTTCAATTACTTTATACAAAAAAATCTGCAATATTTTTTCTCTACTTCTAAAAATTGATAATGCATCAGGTGTGTGAATTTGTTTTTATCCAGTTTCATGGTGCTGTAAAAGTGTTTTTTTTTTTTTTTTTTACATATATATTCTGTTATAATAGTTTTTACATGCAACTTAGCTAGATGTAGCCTAGAAATCTAGACGCACCCTAGCGGCAGAAAATCTAATCTGCCGCGAGTGTCGTCTAGCAACTCTCAATACACTTCTGAGCTGTAAATCAAACTATGGTCAGGCCAATCACATTGTGTATAGAGTCGGTGGGCGGAGCTTAACATAATGACAGCCAAGTTGCGTTTGCGTGCTTCTAGTAAACACAGAAACTGGCTAACGGCGGCGGTGTTTCGAATCAGCTTTGATTGCGACTCTGGTAGACTAGGAGTTATGCTTTTCTCTGAGAAAAGAACAAAGAACGGCACTGAAGTCATTCTTAAAAAGGGAAGATGTGTTCTGAGTTTTGCCGACTGTATACGGCGGATGTATAATCTGTCAACTAGCTCTGCTTCACCTTCGTTGCTCTGGTTGGTTGTAGCGCTATCCAATCGCGTTCACGCCGTGCAGAGGGAATTTGAAAGACAACCGTTTATCCTGCTCTGATTGAGCTCTGTCAATGGTGAGTTTCCAGACCAAACACTTGTCAGGCTAAGCTAGATGTATAGTAAATACAAAAAATGACAAAAATCTTGTTGCTGGGGTCATGTTTCTAGCGTAACCCCTTTCACGCAGAGATTCTGAAAACTGATCGTTTGATTTTGATTAATTCACACTGCCAATGATTTTCTGGATTCTGTGCATGCATTCACACACATCCCGCAAAGATCCTGTAAAGACGAGACGCGTGGCATAAGGATTTGACGTGTCATGATCCCGGGACGTGTTTCTATTCACACAGAAAGCACTGGCAATTCTATGGAATTTTTCTGGGATCAACTCTCTGTGTGAAAAGGGCTCGTGTTATATGTTTGACAACAGTTTTTCGAACCCTAATTGATGGCGTGTGTAGCTTTTCATTTCTTAAACAACCATATAGGAAGACACATCATGGCCATATTCCAGGATGACAATGTCAAGATTCATCAGGCTCAAACTGATAGAATGGTTGGAAGGGAACATGAAGAATCATTTTCACACATGAATTGGCACCATTGGAGTCCAGACCTTAAATCCATTGAATGTATTTGAGATGTGCTGGTGAAAAAATGGACAATGCAAGAGTCAAGCACTCTGTAAAGTCTACTAAGTTGTTTAAGAAATAAAAAGCTCACACTCCATCAACTATGGTTAGAAGAAATGTTGCCGAACATATAACATGCTAGAAGCATAATAATCATTGCAATAATTATCTAATTATAGACTCTTAAGCATACAACTACTTAAATCCAAACACCATCTATTTTTTCTCCTTTTTTCCTTCCACTGCCAGGCAGTGCATAATGCATGACAAAAGTATTTTTTAATGCATTAATTATTCCTTACAATGATCTCCTAAATAATTGTAACCATAGTTTAAATGCATTAGGTGTAACTAGAATGTATTATAATGTATTAAACACATGACAAACAAACCAATTTCAGATATAAAGTAACAAAGAACCTGCAAATATTATAATGCCCTTTAACTTTGGTTACAATTATTTATGTAAAGATGCATTGCGCGTATAGTGTACAGTATGAATACCTTCATAATGCATTATACACAGAATTGAAAAAATCAAAAAACTAATTTGTCATCAATACAGATATTGAGTCTACTTTTACTGTGAAAACCATGTTTCTCACAGACATGCCTCAAATTCGGAAACTCATGAACAAAGTTCAGAGTCCGTAAACACAATCTTTCCAACATAACTTTTTGTGCTGTGGTCATCACCATCTTCTAAATGGACAACTAGTCATTTGGATGGACCCCGGTGTAGCCGGGCCTGTAAGACATATTTAAGACATGTATTAAAAACAGAAAGACTATAATTTCAGCTTCACTGGAAACAGGCCAGAGGGTTTGTTATGCACGTCAGTCCATTCCCAGCGTTCTTGGTTTGCTTCTTATTTTTTAAAATATACCAGCAATTATTGACTAAACATTGATCAAAATAAAGAAATGCTTTCTAAAACTCTAAAAACTAAAAACACTGGTGAAAAATAAAGCTATTTTAGGCTGTTTCCACAGCAAATCATTTAAATGTATAGCCTAACGAAATTCACAACAAGAATAAAAAATATGAATGTGAAACAAACATAAATTATGCCATTCATAGCCTTCAAACTATTTTTATTTTAAAGCCTAAACGAATTAGGCCAGCCTAAAATGAAACAAAACTATTTGCACAAATCCAAATATTTCTATATTCACACTTGGGTGCTAAACTATTTATTATGGTAACGATTTGTATGACTCATGTCCCAGTCTAAAACAACATTCACATGAGCAAAAGTGTGTTTGAAATAACACCACTGCAGAGCGGCAGTCATGATTGTGTATAATATAGTATAATATATATGTAGATAGTTATGATATTCATGGCTACACCGGGGTCCATCCAAATGACTAGTTGTCCATTTAGAAGATGGTGATCTGTTATGAACTGTAAGCTACATCAATAAACTACAACAATTTCGTGCTTTGGGCACGGCCACTAATACAGGCAGCGGAAGATTATGCTGAGCTTCTTCTGCTTTTCAAACATGGAAGTGTGGCAAAGGCACATATGCTTTATAAATTGTGTATAAATGCATATTTTGTACACATCATACAACACATGTCCTTATTAGGAGAAAATATGTCGTTTTAACAAGAACATTGTCGTTTTTACGACATAACATCTTATTACGAGAAAAGATGTCGTTAAAACGACATAAGCTCTCGTTATTACGACATATTGAGTGAAAAAAATATGTATCACCTTGCGGTTCAGGGCTTCTGTAGATTAGTGATGTTCAGGATAATGAGTAGATTTTTTACTAAGCTAAGATTGGCTAAGTAGTTGTTTGAGCAGTCCTTTTAGAGGAGCAGTTAATTGAGGAGGTGAAGTAATCAGTGAACAAGAATTTATTGAGCAGTCAGCACTGCAGTGGCTTCCCTCGTTGTGTGAAAACCGATCTTGTGTAAAAACTTGTGACTTTATCTGCATGACTCCACTGTGCAGTGACAACCTGCAGCTTTTCTTTTGTCTCTTAATACTCTTGTTTCCTGTCATGTTCTTGCCATGTTCTCTCACTACATCCCTGTGGTATATCACAGGTGCAAGTCCTCACACAAAACCTGGTTACATGTCTTCTCTCGGTTGTTCCATTTCACATTTATAAAATTTTAACAGCGTTATGTGCGTAATGTTATCATCCGTTAGATTTTGATGCAGGAGATTTTTAATTTTTTTGTGCTTTTTTCATATTCCGGGTTTAAATGCGTCTTCGTGTCAACGTCACAGGATTTTATTCAGGGAATTGCATGTCCTTATGCCATGAGACGACATCTTGTTTAATTATTCATGACAATGCATGTTGATCTCCAATGACAGACGCTTCAAGCTGTGAGATCTCATACAGTAAGTGAGAGATGCATGAATGGATCATAAATAACTTTTTTGTTTTATTTTAGAATTTCTGCTTCTAATACATTTTCTACTATAGACTCTGATGCTGTGTTCGCACTTGGCATGTTTGGTGCGATTAAAGTGAACCCTGGTGCAATTGCTGTTAGAACGGTTCATTTGAACGTGTGAACGCTGCCATCTGAACCCTGGTTGCGTACCAAACAAGCAGACAGCTGAAAAGATGGGAACAGATGAACTCTGGTGTGGTTTGAATTAATTATGAATGCAACATTGACCAAAGACATGTATACAAACCAAAAACAGAATGCTCACACACATAGTTTGCTCATGCATATATATTTCTACAAGTTCTCAGCTGGCCAAAATACTACTATATGTAGGCTACGCACATACAGCGAGTGCATTTATCCCAGAAAACAGCATTGTTTTGGATGTTCAGTAAGTTCAGTCTCAAAATAGGTGATTAAAGCCGACCAATCAGGCTGTGCCTTTAGGTGATGATGATGCCAATCTGAACACTAATCGGACCAGAACAAACCTATTTTTTTAAAGATATACGCATTTCAATAAAAGTAAATTGATGGAAAAGCGTAAATCGTTTTTCTTGTGAGTGTACCATCAACTCTGGTTACCAAACTTCTTTAAAATATATATTGTCTTTAACAGAAGAAAGAAACTTGTAGAGTGAACTTGAGGGTGAATCAAATAATTTAAAATTTTGGGTGAACTATCCCATTAACTATGAGCAAATAAAACTAACGTGTATGACTTTAGAAGAAAAAAAAGCAGCATATTTTATGAGAACATGAAAATGCACTACATATAGTAGTAGGAACAAGCTAAGACAAAGCAAAGTGCATGTTAAAGTAGCTGCCATCAAGACATGCACACTGATGGACTCATAAGCACATCCTTAGGCTTTTTATATATATTTTTTTACTTTACAAGGAGTACAGTTGATTAAACGTTAAAAAGTGTCAGTCAGCAGCTTCTGAAGATGGTGCTCATCTAATAATAAATTCAACACCTCATAGGAGCTCATTATTTTAAACACAACCCAGGGCTTTGATCTCACATGCTCACAGACGAATGGGGAATAAAAGGGTGTTCTGACCTGGTCAGCCACGGCACGGGCAAGCTTGTCCATTCTGGATCCGGCCTCTGCGATTTTCTTTGCGGCATTGATCACGTCAGAGGAATTCTTCAGAGGCCCTTTCCCCCTGCAGTAGCACAAAACCTCAGATTGTTACTCTATTAGCTGATTCCTCACAATGGGCAGATAGCATACTGCACAGAGAATGAAAGCAAAAGCGAGCCCCTCACATGCTAACAGATTTGAAGCAGCTAGGGCAAATTGCCTAAATAATAAATAATAATCTTTTACTTGGCTTCATTCTGATCAAATATTTTTCTATAATGACCTTAAAAAAATATTTGATCTTTTTTCTTAACTCATTTTCCACCAGCGCCAGCATTTTTGAAGTTTCTTGCCCCCCAGAATATTTTGTTGTACGGATATCTGAACATTCAATATATCAGAATAAAGAATAGACTCTCTGCTTTAGCAAAACTAAACAAAAAACATCTAGATTAATGCATTCTTTTATTTATCAACATTTGCATTTGAGTAATTTTCATAAACTTTGAGGCCCCATTTGGAGCAAAAAGCTAAGAAAATCACGTTTTTATCAAAGACGTCTGGATCAGATTCAGAAAGATGATCAAAACACAGATGAAGCCGATCAAGTCCTTCAAAACCCCCAAAGCTTGCACAGTGCTATACCTCGCCCTGGATCGACAATTTAAACTCCTTCTGCACGGCGTGCACGCAATAGGATAGCGCTACAACCAACCAGAGCAACGTGAAGCGGAGCTCGTTGATAGATTAAACATTTGCTGTATCCGTTCGGCAAAACTGATTCGAAAGACCGCTGTTTGACAGCCTCTGTGTTTACTAGTAGCACTCAAGTGCAACTCTGCCGTCATTATGTTAAGCCCCGCCCACAGACTCTATAAACGATGTGATTGGCCTGACCAAAGTTTGGTTTACAGCTCAGAAGAGTATTGAGAGTTTCTAGACGACACTCGCAGCAGATTAGATTTGCCGCCACTAGGGTGCGTCTAGATTTCTAGGCTAGTTCAATGTTGATAATCAAGTTTTTTTTTATATGCATATGATCACATATTTTGCTTGGAAATATGCTATTTTTCGCCTGTGTTTTGATCAGGAGACCCAGTTTTCTTTCAGAATATGCTTAATAGCAGCCCCTACTGCACTTTCATAACAGTGAATGCACAAAGATGGAAAATTCCGTTAATGGCGGGGAAAGAGTTATTTCAAATGTTATAGATTTATTTGTAGGATAATGAACTGATATTATTACAAAATAAACCTCATTTAGGTTGAAATGAGACCCTTCAGCTTCACGTTATTTCCAGCCTTCTCATTGTTGACATGTGGATGGATGTATACCTGGTAAAGTCAGTCATCTCCATCATGATCATACACATCTGCTTGGCCAGCACGATGATGTCGTTTCCATTGTCGTCCCACTTGGCGACCTCGGCGTCCAGCTTGCTCTTTTCCTGCCTGAAGCTCTCCACCTGTTCTGCAATCTTGGCCTTCTCTTCCTGAGGCAGCTGAGCCATGATGGCCTATGAGGGGTGGTGATACGACAAGATAAAAATCAATTCCACAAATTTTGCAAACATTGTGCCCTTGTTTCTTGTTAAAAGTTTGTCGAAAGTACCCTCTATTTAGGTTGACTTTATTTAACCCCACTGAAATGCCTCTGTATAAGGTTTTGAAACTTAACACTTAATCATAAGACCTTCTGGAACCCCATGACATCTCATGCTCATAAAGAGACAATCCATCCTCTTTTCTTTCCCCCTCTTCTTGTCGAGGAATAAATTCTCACTCCGTAGCGATTCTGAGCCGGTCCGAAAAGGGCATTAATCTCTTTGCAAGGTCACAGGCACCGTTAAGGCGCAGTATTATTTGCGAGATAAATGTATAATTACCTCACTTCTTACACCAGTCAATGAATTATGCATTTGTTCAACATTCTGTCGGAGCAGACGGACCGGACCAAGGCAGGGGACTCTGGATGCTGTTAGGTGCGCCATCACCGTGGAAGATGGGTTTCATAAAAAGTATGTGGCGTGCAAGTCTGAATTTGTAGTGTGACGGGTCAAAAATATTTCCTGCAGTTTTGTCTGAATTTATAAGTGGCAATACGCCATCATAGCCAAAGGATGTCATAACATAAGAGCTAATTAAGAGCCAGCTGCTCATTTAAGATTTGTAGCTTTTTGCTTGTTTATTTAACAAGCAATTACACACTAAAAAAGAAAAGAAGTCCTCAGAGAAAATGCGATTAAAAGATGAAAATGATTTCTTTTTTAGATAGTGCACACTCCTGGGCATTTCAAAAGAAGGGCTGATGCAACGGTGGCTGTGTCCAAATAAAAATAAAATAAAGAAAGAATATTTACAGCATATATGTATCCTTCACTGCCACAAGCCTAGCCGATGGCATCTGAAAGAGTCAATGAAATGATTGTAACTATATTTTTGCCCGGTTCTGACTAAAGCTCATTTAAAGGTCATTATTTAAATTTAAGGTTATCTCGTTTAAGCTCAGAAGTTATTACCGTGCTATTTTACCACATGTGCATCCAATTAAAAACATACCCATCCCAGAAGCCAATCAGCTCTCTTTGCATGTCTTTGAAGCAGCCAATCAGCATTAATAAGCTGCTACATGGTTAATCCCAACTCCTCTAGTGGATGTGATATATGGAAGAAGGTAAACAGAAGGGGGAGAGTCTATTTCTCCCTCTTGCCTTGCTCAGAATTCACTTATCCCAAATCTCTCTGGCTCCTAACCGATAACAAGCGAGGGTGCAGGCAGCTTAATGCTCCAACAAATCCTTCCCCATACGCACCGGTGCCGATTCATTCAACACACTCATATTGTGTGCTGAACGTCTGCCCGCGTATGTGCGTATGTGCTTCTGGATTAGAAATCCCTCAAAAAAGCTTTTTAATTTTTCTCATTTGAAATAAAGTGGCCCAGATACAGGAGTTCAATTTTATGGCTGACCTATCAGCAGTGTTATCCTATCATGGAGCTAAGAGATAGAGCAGTGTCTGTCCGTATGTGTGTGTGTGTCTGGTAGTGTGAGTCAGTGAACAAATGTCTGCTCTTATTTCTCTCTTATGAGAACTCAAAATCCTATAGCTATATGACAGCAGTGACACACATATTTGATTTGCATAAACATTCACACTGTGTAACATTCAGCATCTACGCATATGGCGCCGCTTGAACTCCAATGAACCCGAGTTTTCTGGTAAGCAAAATGTTTTTCCACGGTCATCTTTTTTTGTTTTGTTTTGTTGCTGTTCTCAAGGAATGACCCTGTTTTTCATCTTCACTGCAGCAGATATTTTAGCCTAGTCTTTTATCCCTGTACAAATGATAATTTCCTTTCATTCATGGAAGATAATTTCTTCTCAAGAGTAATTGGTATCAAACAGGGTTATGGTGTGTATTTGCGCATGAATGTCAGTGGTACTCCACGGCTACATACTGATATTCTTGTAATGTCTCATAAGCAGCCCACTGTGCACTATTCACACATACACTAATGTGGATTAAGCCTTGAACCCCAGTGAGCTCTGCCGTCAAATGCCGGCTGACACACGCACACTGAGGGGGTGACATTGCCAGAAGTCTCATTTGCAATCATATTTTAACAACTACAGTCTCTGCAGAGAGAGTTTACAAAACTGAGACCAAAAGGATTCTGGATTCGATTCTGCTGGA
Organism: Pseudorasbora parva; assembly: GCF_024679245.1. Classification (NCBI taxonomy): domain Eukaryota; kingdom Metazoa; phylum Chordata; class Actinopteri; order Cypriniformes; family Gobionidae; genus Pseudorasbora; species Pseudorasbora parva. The sequence continues at coordinate 18,983,687 of NC_090175.1, read as the reverse complement.
AATGTATGCATCTTATGCATAAAACATGATCCACTGCTATGTTAAATATTGAAGCTTAAATATATATAGAGTATTTTCCAAAGCCAACAATGCTGTCAACATTCCCTTCTAAGGCAACATCCTAACTAAAATCCTTATTAGTGACCGAACATTCTATATGGATTGCAGTTATGAGCAATAGTTTGTTTATATAATATTGTTATTGTTTTATTTAGTTTCCTTGTAAATTTGGTTAAATGTCTGTGATAAATAGAAAGTTCAAAAGAACAGTATTTACCTGAAATAGAACGCTTCTGCAATATTGTACTACCATTCAAACATTTTGGTTCAAATGGTAGAATTTTTTTGTTTGTTGTTGTTGTTGAGAAAAACCTAAAGAAATTAATACATTTATTAAGCAAAGATGCATTAAATTGATTAAAAGTGAGAGTTATGATATTACAAAATAGTCTATTTAAAATAAATGCTGTTCTTTTGAACTTTATTATATTATGTTAAATATTTGGTTCAGTTGAATACTTACAATAGACCCTTTTACTGTTTGTATACAATGATGACGTAGCAACGTATGCGCGCATTTTGGCAACAAGCTGTGGCGAGAATCAGCAGCATGTCAAGCTACGTGAGCGGATTAAGCAACACAAACCGAGAAAGTTATTTTAAAAAGTTGATTTTATCAAATGTTATTCGGCTACCAGATCCGTGTACTATAGTGGAGTGGATAGAAGATGTTAGCAGATATACAGTGGTCGGATATATACGTATTTAGTTGAGAAACTGAGCGTGTACACCCGAGACAAGCATATAAATCACTGGATGCTTATGAATACGTTGTCTGTGGGCCTGTACAGAATGTCCAATACAATTTTCTACATTTATTCTTATTCTTCACACAGACATACATTTATCCTTTTCCTTTTCCTTACATTTTATGTTGTTATTGATTTGTATGTGTCGACACACTTCTGTTTAAAGTTTAATTTTGTAATGCTATAGTACTTTAATAGCAACCATGTTGCTTGCATACATTTCTCAGATGGTTATTTTGCAATTAAACTATTAATAAAATCATTACAAATGAAATTGTGATTATTGATATGATAATCTGGGGGTGGGGGGTACATACACACCAGTGGCAGCCAATGTTGGCAGGTTTATTATAAATAATTAAGTTTCAAGTGCAGTAAATATTTTACAAATTTTTTTTTTTTTATGCGAGCATTTTTATGCTGGGAAACCGTTTTGATAAACTTTCGGAGTTGCTCACACGTTAGAACCACTAGGGAACAACACCACTTCCGTTGCCAAAATGCGTGCGCAACTCTTTGATCACGTGGGCTGTAAAAGGGTCTATATACCAAGGAACTGGGACGTGTGATGGAGTCGCCTGTCAATTGCATCATATCTGCATTACCCTCAGTTTCCGGACTTATTCCGGAAATATGGTCTGAGTATTTCACAATCTGCTCAGTAACTGGGATTATTACGCACAACCATTTCTAGGGTTTACAAAGAATGGTGTGGAAAGGGAAAAACATCCAGGATTGGGCAGTCCTGTGGGCGAAAATGCCCTGTTGATGCTAGAGGTCAGAGGAGAATGGGCCGACTGATTCAAGCTGATAGAAGAGCAACTTTGACTGAAATAACCACTCGTTACAACCGAGGTATGCAGCAAAGCATTTGTGAAGCCACAACACACACAACCTTGAGGCGGATGGGCTACAACAGCAGAAGACCCCACCGGGTACCACTCATCTCCACTACAAATAGGAAATTGGACAGCTGAAGACTGGAAAAATGTTGCCTCGTCCGATGAGTCTCGATTTCTGACATTCAGATGGTAGTCAGAATTTGGTGGTGTAATGGTGTGAGGGATCTTTTCTTGGCACACTTTATGCCCCTTAGTGCCATTTGGGCATTGTTTAAATGCCACGGCCTACCTGAGCATTGTTTCTGACCATGTCCATCCCTTTATGACCACCATGTACCCATCCTCTGATGGCTACTTCCAGCAGGATAATGCACCATGTCACAAAGCTCGAATCATTTCAAATTAGTTTCTTGAACATGACAATGAGTTCACTGTACTAAACTAGCCCCCACAGTCACCAGATCTCAACCCAATAGAGCATCTTTGGGATGTGGTGGAACAGGAGCTTTGTTCCCTGGATGTGCATCCCACAAATCTCCATCAACTGCAAGATGCTATCCTATCAATATGGGCCAACATTTCTAAAGAATGCTTTCAGCACCTTGTTGAATTAATGCCACATAGAATTAAGGCAGTTCTGAAGGAAAAAGGGGGTCAACACAGTATTAGTATGGTGTTCCTAATAATCATTTAGTACAGTGAGTGTATATATATTCAGAACAATACAGTAATCACCATTTCTCCTGCCTTCTCCACCATCTTAGATGTGTAAAAAGTATATGGGCTCTGTTCCAAAAGCTACATTCATTTCCAAGTTAGCATCCTGATGGATGCTAACTTGGCCCAAACATTGCACATCACATTGCTAACAAAACAGCTCCGAGTTGCTGTCTGTGTAGAATGTTCAGTCAATTTATAAGGTTCCATTTTGGTGTGCAATGTAGACTCTACTCCTAATTGATTTATGTACAGGTAGCTGTTAGCTTGCTTGTAGAATGTTTGCTAAAAATCTATCTCCATCAACATTTCTCTTGTTTTAGCTTTCTTCAAAAAGGATGCGTGTAGTGCTGAATTAGTAGGCCCATTTAAAAATATGAATGTATGCATGAACCTGTTGGCTTTTGAAAGCATCTTTGTATAAGACGCTTTAGAATTTTCACAGGGGTTTGTAACCGAGCTATGCATTCAGAGTTTAAATCGAACCCCCGCTACGTTACATATTGTAGGAAAATAACTGTTAGATGCCATGCGGAGTCCTGATGTAAAGCATATATAATATTTTGTAACTGCAATGTGTGCTGAAGGGAAAAAAAGGAATTCACAAACAATTTCTCACCATCATTTGCAGCGGAGGCTAAATAATGTTTCGTTCTCGAAAAAGTGAGAGACACGTTGTGTGCATGCACTTGAGTGACTGGCCCTCTTGTTATTCTGAAACTACATGTAATTTTACAGCAGACACACTCAGTGGAGTGATAAGTGTTTTGTATTTTGAGTGTAAACCTGCTGGAAATGACAGGAGGAACCAGAGATGTTGTTCATGTGTCACGTAGGAGTCACTCACCCTTGCGCTCTGTCCAGCAATAAGTTGGTCATCTTCTGTCTGGACGCTGGTGCGGCTACGGGCGTCATAGTCTTCTTGTTCAAAGTCAGAGTCATCTTCAAGCTCTTCTGGAGTCTGAAATATAAAAAACAAACAAAATTATGAGCATCTTTGTAAATTTGTAGTAACAAATAAACAGTAAAAAAAGCTTCTTTTTTTTGTAAAACACTGCTTTTGAAGAAAAAAAGTATATTATGTAGTGTAAAGTTCGATGTTTGAGAAAATATAAGGGGTATAATAACTTTTCAAATCTTTCACTGTAGTTTTTTTTTTTTTTTTTTACTGAAATATGTCCTATGGTGGGACATAAAGAGAATTAGGAATACAGGGATGTTGCACCAAAGGACAACAGAAATGAACACTTCTTTAGTGGTTCCAAAAAAAATAAAATAAAGTGCTTCAAAGAAACATGACCTTGATTGAGGCTCTTCAACAAATAAACTTGTCAGTGGAATTGCCCGATTTAAAATAAATAAAAAAATGACATGGTTTTCAGTGACAAAATGTCATGTTCCTGTGCTTTTAGAAATATATGGGTGAAAAAACATGATTGCCATTTACTAAAATAGACACTTTAACATTTATTTATTATGCTTTTCTTATTCATTTATAAAACGTGTAATTTATTGATTCATGCTTTAGACAGTCACACCATATGACAATTTTGAGATTTTGCTAAACAGATCAACAGGTCCATGCAAGACAAATAAATGTTTAACCATTTATGGCATTCATTCAAAAAACAAATACTGTAGGAACCCTCATGTCATTACAAGTTTTTATCTTATTGTTATTTGACAGAAAAGAGAGATTCGTTTAAATTCACATTTTGTGCATACGGGTTTGAACAACATTACTGTCTACAGTAAATTATTCTTTTTTTGGGTGAACTATTCCTTTTAAAGTCTCCTAAATTTAATTTTCACTTTCACTTTTTAGTTCCAGAACTGTTCTGGAGAGACATTAACTCTTGGGTTTCAACTTTCTTGCATCAACAACTTTCTTTGCCTCGTTTAACCTTGCATCTATATTTTATATGTACTCTACTGAAGTAGCGATGTCCTCTGTCCTAATGCTCCAGCTTGGTGACAGTTCGGGACACAACATTTGACAGACGTTACGACCTGCTGTGCATTGCCACACAATAAGGGGCAAAGCATCTCTGATCGAACATAAAGACGTGTCAACCATTAAACCAGTCAAATCTCAATAAATAATTCATTCGACCCACAGTTTGAGTTACTAGTGACTTGCATCATTGTTCAATTCCCTTTTGGCTTTCTTGAGTAATATAAAAAAAGTTCCCTCGGAATGTGGGATCAAACAATATGTGAAGGGGAAAGGCCTCTAGGTTTTTCAGGGTTTAGATGTGATCTGTTTTCTTGTATTCTGCCTACCAGTAGTTTCAACATCAGTCCCACTAACTGACTAATGAGCAAATTGGAGACAAAGAAAAAGCTGTGTATCTTGACAGCCGCCATGGTTCAGCCACTGTAAGCGGTAGTGGAACTAACTTATAGTGATGTTCTTTTGATTAAATCAGCTAAGTAATGCATCACAAACTGGCTAAGTCTTCTTTGTTATACTTGTTTTAACGAAGATCCCAGGAGATTGAGATTTCACGTAGACATGAAAGTGTAAAGACAATAAAAAAAAAAGGAGGGAGTTTACATTTGTGTGCAAACCCATTTCGGTTTGATTATTCTTCCCATGTTTCTTCAGCAGGATACAATCCTTGACAAATAACTGTGTATGTGCTGCTACTTTCATTTCACTTCTACTCTGGGAGCTATACAATTTTCAAAACTAAATAGCAGCCACCAGTACATGGTGACTGCGGTGGCATTTCATACACACTCTCTGCGTGATCTATCTTCGTGATTCATTTTTGCGGTGGGGGGTAGTTCGGGGGAATCAATAAAAATAAAAATAGTATAATCTCTGTTTACAATTATGACTCTGTTCCGATTCATCTCCAAACTCAGCTTGACATTATTTACTGATAAATTATTATTTACTGTTCAACATTGTTTGATGTTCCCACAGAGGAAGATCCTAGAAATGGTCTTTTTTCAACAAAAACACGTGTTAGTTATATCGAACCGAAAGCTTTCACAGTCTCTGTGAACAGAATATACACAATGGGCAAAGGCATAAACAAATCAACAGTCTAACATACTCTTATTGTATAAACAGGACATATTATATATAACATAGGATAAAGCATTAAATATTGTATATAAATTATAAATTTTTATACGATATTTAAAGCTTTATCATATATGTTGTATATTATATGTCCTGGTTTTATATCTATATATAGCCTTCAAACATAGTGAAACGAGAGAGACGATGGTATTAGAGCTGCTAGGTGGAATTATGCAATGGAGACAAGTTTTTTGGAGCTATGGCAACAATACTCCTGTCTTTAAAGCTCCCGTTCTTTGCGTGTTTTCGGAGCTTTAATTATGTTTACAGTGTGCAATATAACATGAGTTCATATTTCACATGTAAAAAAACACAGTATTTTTCACACAATTGTCTTATCTGTACAGCGCTGTTTCCTCTGTCCTAAAAACAGCCTGATGATTTCCTTGTTCTATGAAGTCCCTCCTTCAGAAACACGTAATGAGTTCTGATTGGGCCAGTGCTTCCTGTGTTGTGATTGGACAGCAGCTTAGCGCACTTTGCACAGAAAGGTCCCGCCTCTTACCATAACGGGGAGATGCAAGCGCTGAATGCGCGCTCTTCTCCACGTGGGAGAGCAACAAGACCACGCCCCCTATTTTGTGTGTTCTTGTGGGCGGAGGGTTAGTCAACAAACGGTTCTAGTGATGTCATTACATCCCTGCACTTCCTGCTGTAGCCCAAACCGGCCGTTCACTGTATGCTTTGAAAGGGAACTTCTGTTAAATAAAATATCTCGCTTGGCATTGAACTTTGAGCTTTATAATTTTACAGGTATTATTTATGCTCTAACAGCAACATTACACGCTAACTAAAGTTTGAAAGATGAAATCGCGAAGAACGAGACCTTTAAGATGTTTCCTTGAGTGACTAGCACGACAGAGTGAAAAGAGATATGTTGGCAAACGATAGCGAAGGCACGCCAGCAACCCATTGAGTACTGGAATTAGCATTACTTTCGCTTTTTTTGGCTTTTAGTATGAATATGTGAGTTTTACTGTCATCTATAAGCTGTGTGCTCCAAAATAATGACATAATTTGCATTTAGAAAATATAAGCGTTAAAACTTACTCTCACTTCCGCCTATATGAATCAATGTTTTTGATGACATCCCTGCACTTCAGCTTCTCATCAGATTCCCTGTCCAATCGAATGCTCTCTAGAATCTGAAAGTGTCCCACCCCCTAAATTATAAATAGACGATGCAGCTGAAACCAACCACGTTCACACAATTACTATTTTCTAAATGGTAAATGGCACATAATGCACTATATATAGGGGATAGAGAACAATTCATACAAATTAAGTGTGTTTTCGCGTTAATGTCACGTGAACCGCAGCAGCACGCACACAGTCTACAGTGTTGGTCCAGAGACCCAATAGCAGATATTATGTGTAAGTTGGTACAGACCACAAAACATATCAGACCCATTTATATTCTGCATAGAATGCTGTATTTTAAGGAGGAGATTAGGAGGAGAAACTGTTAGACAGACTCGACATTATAAGCATTAGAACACTTTTCAAATTTCACGTTCTCAGGATGATTATGTTCAGTGTTTTGGTTTAGTAACCGTTTTATATTAAATCTTAAAGTGACATCTATTAGATTGTGTCTGTCATAAGCTGTCAAATGCAGCTTTGCTGAGCTCAATGGCTCTGGCCGAGCTGTGATATAAACAAAACACTATTGGCTATTTTTAAAAAGGGGAGGAGCTGCTTAATATATTCTGTTCCATCTTCCTTTTTCAGTGGAAATCACATTATTATGTTTCAAGGAACTTTAGTAGGCCTTTATGCTAACACGGCATTTCAGTTTGTTTACACTCTTGTTTCCAGGAGTCAAAATCAAATCATCTGACTATCGTAACAGAAAAAAAAGTCTGATCCCGGCATTAGAATAGTTTTTGTGTTGAGTCTTTTCATTGTCACTGTACCCTTTGCTTTGCTCAGCTACTTTTTAGCTGAGGTTGTAGGTAATATTCTGTGGAAAATTACTTTTATGTGAAATTGTGTTGTTTTTTTGTGTTCATAATACATTTTCACTCTTTTTATGTTAAGATGCATGAACCTGAAGAAAAAAAAAAAAACATTTTCAATTGCTGTCATTGTTATTTAGATAATATTTTAATTGTGTATTTAGGCTTCATTACAGTGACAATATTAAAGCCAATTATTTCATTTTGGAAACGTGTTTCATTATAATATCTGACACACCATTTGTTCACCCAGTATAAATGGGTCTTTATTCTGGATCATCATAGAGGTTATGTCATTAATGACTCACCCTAATGTTGTTCCACACCTGTAAGACCTCCATTCATTTTCAAAACACAGTTTAAGATATTTTATATTTAGTCCGACAGCGTATGCAAGTGTATGCACACTATACTGTCCATGTCCAGAAAGGGAATAAAAACATCATCAAAGTAGTCCATATGTGACATCAGTTAGTTAATTAGAATCTCTTGAAGCATCAAAAATACATTTTGGTCCAAAAATAACAAAAACTACAACTTTATTCAGCAATGTCTTCTCTTCTGGGTTTGTTTTCAATTCTCAAATAAATATTAAAACGATTAAGAATCAGCATATTGATTCATGATTCAGATTGCCAATGTCACGTGATTTCAGCAGTTTGACATGCGATACGAATCATGCATCTATACGCTGATTCATAACCATTTGAATCTTTAATTGAGGATTGAAAACAAAGAATGTGTGTGGGTACGTATGTCAGTATAGTGTGCATACGCTTGCGTATGGTCTCGGACTAAATATGAAATATATTAAACTGTGTTCCGAAGATGAACAGAGGTCTTACGGGTGTGGAACATGACAATTTTTCTGGGAACTTACCCTTTAACAGACCATTAGTTTAATATTCATTCAAACTATTTTAATCCAAATAGAAATGTCACAAATTAAGAAAATGTTATGTTTTATAATACTTTTCCAACAATCACTTGCATTCACAGAGATCTCATGTTGAGAACCCTAGCCCTGTATAAAATGTGTTGTTTTGTTATTTATTAATACAACCTCTGGGGTTATGAATATAATATGTCCTAATTGTGAAGAGCGAGCATCTCGTGGTTCTCTAATTTGTACGCTACTCACTCTTATCATGAGGACAGCTTTCCTGATGTCACGCACTCCGTCGTAGACTAGGCGAGAGGCGTCGATGAACTCGTTCTCCTCAAATGGCTGCGGGGGGCTGGTGCTGAGGGCCTCGATGGCGACCTCAACCTGCTCTGCAAAGCGTGGCATTACTGATGGGAAAAAAGGACATACAGTAGTGAGGTGAGCAAGAGGCTGAGAGAAAGAAAAAACAGGAAGACAGATACACACACACACACACACACAAAAAAACATTTTCAAAAAAGGGATTACATGCATCCCTCAAAAGCCAGCCTTTCCCTCAGGTGCCAAACATATCAGAGAAAAAAAACTGAGTGAGAGGTGAGAAAAATGGAGAATATGTGATCTTAAGAAGCTAAGTGTCGGAATTCAGACAGGCATGTCTATTTCTGCCGTCGTCTCCCTGTCAGTTAGGCCTGAGGACATGGACTGCAGCGATAGAGGAAGACGGGAAAATGTCACTCTAAAAATATGTGGAAAGGGTGCCCTATGTTTGCCAATTAGCCATTTCACCTTGATGGGAACATATGACCATCAGTGAGCCGAGGCATAGCAACTCTATAAAAGGCCTCAGAGAGACGACCTTTACCTAAAAAAAAAAGCTAACACTACAATAAGATTCCATTAGTTACCATTGGTTAATGCATTAACTATTATTTACTGTTCATTAATGGTCATTTTGACAGAAAATCAATTATATTTGTCTTAGAATCATTCCCATAAACACTATTAACTTTTTTTTTATAGTAATCAGGAGGAAAAGCAACGACTAAAAAGTGCTTTTGCAACAGACATTTTTCTTATGCCACATGACACTTAAATACCAAGCATTACGTTATTCCCATAATGTCTGAAAATAAAACCGCTCATCCAGTCAAATTGATGGATAAGGGTTATTTAGTTCATTCTTATAATTTGAAATGATTAGTTTAAATGTTTGTGAATGAAAGTTCCCCAAACCCGAAGTGTCACCCATTTTTCAAAATGCAGTAGGCTTGTCAGGAAAAAGGTCAATGTAGTTAACTAATGTTAACAAAGGAAACCTTATTGTAAAGTGTTACCAATAAACACATCATCTTGTTCTCCACCTTATCCTCCTTCATTTCACCTCTCCGTCTCGTTCCTCAATAACAGGAAGCAAAATCTTCCCCACTACTAAACGTTGGTTGCAGTAAGGGATTGTTTGATGAACAAGAGTTGAGTACGAACAATGTTGACAGACCTTGATTGAGTGCAGCTGAAAGGTTGGGAAAGTTCTGCTAATGTGACATTAGTTTGACATGTTTTTATGATCAGCCACAATTTCAGCATTTGCACTAAGCAAATGTGTTTGGACCACTTACCCTTAGACTAACTGTTGACAAAAAATAAAAAAAATTATACAAAATTGCTGCGTAGTGACCATGAATGAGGCAATTTTAATTTTGGTGAAATGTCAATATAAAATGTTAATAGAATTTTAGAGGGCTCCAACAATGCTGTTATGAATCCCGAGCTTTAAACCTTGGTGACACTGGAGCAAACAATAGTTGGACTGTATTCAACAGGTAATGTAACATTTGTGCTTTGCAGCCTACCAATTCACACTCAACCTTCAGACACTGAATGGTCTGCCTGCCTTCCTACTCGAAAGAAGTGGCCAAGCACATCAAGGGAGTAATATCCAAAGTGAAGTAAAAGTCTTTCGTTTCTATGGCAATGTCACTGGTGGAGGGAAACCGTATTGTGATCTAAACCTGACATCAAGTCAAGCTAATATCAACGTCCGGGACCACTTGGTGGTTGATGAAAAAAAGATAGGCACTTTAAAAAGCCTCGTATTAAGCCCTTGAGCAAACTCCAAAGTGATGCTCTTAAAATATTCAACACATGTATCAAGGAGGGGACAGTCTCTAGATTTTTAAAAGCCAGCAACTGGGATATTATGACCCAAGATATACTTCTCTGTGGGGAAGGTGGGTCTTGTGGGGACACTTCTGTGACAAGAAAATTCTAGAGTGGTGTCATCAACCATCTTACCAAATCCAAGCCCAGAGAGCCATTCACAATAATAGCAGATGCAGATCGCAAAGAAAAGACCGGTCTTATGATTTCTGATGGTTTTGATTACAGGTATTCGACTTGAGATTGACTTAAAAGGGGACCAGTAAAGGATCCATTTTGACAGCCATTTTGCCTATTTGCCTTCTGAATTGGACAAGTTCAGCTAATGCAGTAAATGTTAGATTTGAATTTCAAATGAACACATAAGAAATACAAAATTATGCAAAACATTAAAAAAAAAGGTGAAGTAAAGGCTCTTTATTTGATTTCCTTTCTTCTTTCCAACCCAGTCTTGCTTTAACACATATTTAATTCATTTTAATCCACTTATTGCAGAGGCGTAAAATGAGCTTTAGGGAATTTTGCTGTGACTTTTAAATAGAAATATTTAAATGTTCTTCAAGCCATTAACGAGTAAAGTTGCTGCTAGTGAGGAGCAAATTTAACTCAGACCAGTGAGAAATGATGAAAGGAGCTAATGAAAAGCATGTTGGAAGGGATTATTTTCTTAAAGTGTTTTACTTCCAGATAAAGCAAGCAGTCTGATATGTTCTGTAAGCCTTAAACATGTTATTTTTTTATTTTTTATAAATCATATAAAGCATGTTCACACTGGGATTCAGTTTGAGAGGCTGAGGTCTGACCAGCCCTAATGGTCTCAAAATGAAATACTTGAAAACGCAATGAGACATTCCTAATGCTAATAGGACCTACAAACCACTGCAAGTAATTCAACATGGAGAACAAATTCATTTGATAACAATGAGGTCACTTGTAGTTTGGTTTCATTTACATTTTGCCCCTTAGGCTGTGGAATAAGTTAGCACTGCCCTTTCATCGGGATCAGGATTTCTTTCTTTCAAGAACAAACTATTGGAGTCATTGTAGCAGGCAGGCATGGACTAATTCTATTATCCTTGTTGTTTTGCATGCCTCCTGTGTCTCCCCATGCAGACTCTTAGGTCGTGACATGCTGACGAATAACATTTTGTGGGGTCATGGCTGTATGAAATCATTGCTGTTTTTAGTACCGGAGCAAACATGCCCTTCAACCTGTCAGTGAAACACTATATTTGCCATAAAATAATGTGTGAGTCTATGTGTGTGTGTGTGTGTGTGTGTGTTAGACGGAGGGCAGTGATTAGGTGGCCATATTTCATCTCTGCATGGTCACCCTTTGGCATGAGCCCTACTCACTCTGCCATACTCCATGACGGTATTGCTACTCCTGCCTTCTACTTGGCACTATTACATCAGCCATATTTCTCATTTTTAATCTACTGGGGGCCTGAGCATAACCTTAATGATGGGGTAATTTTTCCCACATGAAGATTAGTTTGGATCAGGGAAAGGATGGAAAGGATAAAGAGAGGGGGGAAAGTCATCACAGCTTCACTATTAGACTATTGATTTTCAGGCTCAAGGACACAGTTCGAGATCGTGAGTGCTATGTGCTGAAGATTCCTCAATGGTGTATCTTTATAGAGCTTTGGACCGGCTGCATTTTTTTTGCTATATTTACACTGCATAGGGACAGTAAAAAAAAAAAGGCCAGGATAAGGTTTGGTAAGTCCTAATTTGGCTGTCTACCTATGAGGAACAAAACCAAAAAAGTTGAAGAAATCGAAAGTGCCAGACACTTTTGAGGGAGTGAAACCGCTAGTTTTTAGAAGAGAATTGTAAGAATGATAGTCTGACTTTTTGTTGTGAGTGACTGAAATCAAGAAAAAAAGTCTGTCCTGACTATACTGCATTTTTAACATTTCCCCCCTGAGTGGAAAAGCATAAACCTCCAAACTACAAATCAGTACCTGCGGTTTAACTCCACTTGCCCAAGAACACTATGTATGTGAATTCCCTCCATTATTAAATTGATAAAGCCACTTAGTTGAGTAGAAAACATCATGATTAAATGGAAAACACGTTCAAATGCTATACCCTTCTATTATACTAATTTGCTAACCTCCAGCCTACACTATGCCTGGCCCAAACCTTCAAACTTTCAAAAATTCATTGACATTTTGCATGCCAAGTCTTGTGCAATAATGAAAGGTCTAGAAGAATCAATGCTGCAATGCTTTATGGTTCAATTCCATTTATGTGGTGGCACCATGTACGTCATTTGAATTCAGAGGGCCACAGACAAAACTTTTATGGGTGCCCCTCCCTCCCCTGGCCCCAATGAGAAGGCTATATCATGGAATACCTCAGTGGGTCCCCCAATTTCCCAGTTGCCCCTCTCCCTGACGACCGCTCTGGCTGGCACTAGTGATGCACCGATTCGTGTTACGTTCTTCCGGGTGTCAGTTAGATCACAACACTGGACTAATTATTGTATTGTTCTTCACACACAGTAACTGAAATGTTAAACTGTTAAAGTCAACGTCTCAATAAAATATTACATAGATAAACCACACGTCAATATATCTTCCCTTTGTGTTTTGAACTTCTCAATGCGGACGGAGTGCTGCTCGCTGTGACTCCGTGCTGCTTCAATCGGATCGTCCTGCGCAAGGGATGCGCATTCGCGCCTTGAGCTGCTGTATTAATAATACTTTTGCGCTATGAAAGATTATTAATAGCCTTTCTTGTTCTGCCCTATCTACATGTTACTGCCCCATTAAAAAGATGTGCTATACATTTTAAATAAATGTAATTTCTAAGTATATATGCCCTATTTCTATGAACATATTTACTTGGTTTTCATGAATGTATTTTGTGTAACATTTTACCAGATTTACAGCTACACTTATTTAATGTTATAGTTTCTTTATTTTTTTCCCCACTAAATGTTTAGATTTTATACAACTCGTGATTTTGTAAATTTTGCTGCTGAATTATCCACTAATCTAATTTATTCACCATCTTGTGTATAGTAGTATTTTTGTCATATATATTTGTCATACAAAAATACAAAAAAAAAATGTAATGAAGTTGTCTGTATTTAGTCGATTGTGTTTAACTCACAAAAGAGTTATTATCAGTTCAACAGAGGTATAGAAATTCTACATTTGATTTTTAAACAAAACTTCATTGGTATCGGTTTAGTATCGGTATCAAAATGGAAAATGAAAAAATGGTATCGGTACATCCCTAGGTGGGACCAACATCCCAAAACAAGGACAGAAACAGGGAAAATCGAACCTAAACTAAAAGTACCACCTCATCAATTAAACTCAGAGAAGATGAGAGCCAGTCTGGGCGTCCAGCCCTTTCACAATTCAATTATCACTCTCAATCAAGCATGCGGATATTCCTCTTGGTTGTACTGAAGCAACTAGCAGAACAATTTTCCATTCAAGCTGAGAGAGCATTAACTGTTCAACTTGTGATATCCGAAAAAGACTAAAGTAGGCGGTTTATTTTTATTTGACTGAAGGCGACATATACTGTATTGTGTTTGGTTCTCATTAAGTCTCTAATAGTCCCTGATAAAGGAGGGGATGAAACACAGTGCAATTAAACATAATTTTTCATGCGTTGCAGCAGATAAGTGACATGAAGTACATGTGACTCACTGTACAGAAGCCAGATGGTGGTATCAACTCTCCGGCGTAAATGTCATGTCCTCTAATGTGGATTAAAAGAGTGTAATTTTTGAATGATACGATATACAAAAAGGAGAATATTTCTCAAGAATGAATTGCGCCCACTTAAGGGAAATCAAGATATAGTGCAAATGCATCAACAGAATCTGATCTGAAAGTGGCTCAATTCCTCACTTTGCTGATCAGGTTACCGGTTGAGGTCTAACTACCAGACTACTCATTATCACATCACTTTGACTTGATGCTTTGCTTGACAGGGAAGTGTAGATGTTTCACGTGAAGAAACAACAACTTTAAGGGGCACACGAGTAGAAGATGAGGATAAGAACCAAGAAAGATCAATTTGGGCAGATTATGAGTCCATTCGAATCTTTAGTTGGTCAGACGTCACAAATATTCATAGTTTTTTGCCCTTAGCTGTCAAACTAGCAGTAATAATATGATTAAAATGGTAATTTCATAATAATAAAAATATTGCAGTATATAGCATGAAAGAAGGACTGTTATTTTCTTCCTCTCATATTGCACTCGCTCTTCTAAACAAAGCCGGCTGTCAGAATAGTCTAATGTAATGTTTTAGACACAACAAGGAAGGCAGGACAAAGCACCGCCGCCAGAATAATATTTTGAGTGCTCATTTTCCAGCCACCCTCCATTTGTTGATTCCAAACAATCATAGAACTACATTTAGATGGAACAACTACATCAAAAAGTGTCAGGTGAGATGTTTCTCACACATTAACAGCTAAGATAGCAGCCGTTTTTGCTTTCTGTCAGATATTATGTCTTGAAAGCATTGGGAAGGCTATGCACAAATCTCTGCATTACTTGGTATGTTTTGGCCCTCGGCCTTGTCTGTCAGAGTCTAAATTGCCACCTCCTGAAAGCTGGCACTAGACTGAGAAAGGTGGAGGGGTTGGGGGAAAACAGATGAAAAATGAATGAGCAAAGGATGAGTGCCAGAGGAGGGAACAGGTGGTATCTCCGGCCTCACCATCTTTTCTCATCTGTCTACCCCTCTCTCCTCTAACTTCCTTCTTCCAAGAGCTTCCTGGTCTCCCCTGTCCATCTGTCCCCACCTCCACCATAAGTTCATGCCTTTGTGAGCATAAGATGAGTTCAGGACCCAGGTGTGTCTGTGATCTTTCTCACCAGTCTCAGAGAGGAGCTTGATGGACTCGAGGACACGCTCAGTGTAAACGCCAGGTTCATAGTTCTCCATCTCAGCATTAATAATGTGCACCACTCGAGCGGCTCGGCCCCGGATCGCCCCTGCTGTCCTATCCAGTGTGTCCACGTCCCCCTCCTGCAGGGCGATCACACATTTATTCACATCCTCCAGAATGTGGTTCTCTGTTGAGAAAGGAGATAAAACGACAGAACATTTTAAGCATTATTGCTGTCCAAGAACAATAATCACTTTTGACATTTTTAAAGCAATACAGATTTTCAGGTGGGGTGGGTGGGAGGGGTCTTATATAATAGGTTTACACGCTTGGATGTTCCAAAAAATATTATTTTCCAGATATTTTACACAGAAAAAACAAAACAAGATTTAAAATGTTCTTTATTAAGTTTGTGCGCATACATCTTTCAAGTAATTTAAACTTGGCCTGTAAAAAGTTGAGTAATTTCTACTTAGTTTAAATACTTTTTACTCAAACAATATAATTGAATTGGACCACACTTTAATGTATGTTTTACCCAGAAACAGCTAAGTAAAAAACACAACAGATATGGTTTGCGGGCCTTTTTTAAGGCGATCGTTTGGAGAGGAGAAATTGAAGAAAGAGATCATTTCAAAGGGAAGACCTACACCTATGCTGGATGGGTTGACCAAGACCAGAAAAGGATTTGTGCAGTACGTGAAGTAACTATGACTGACTTACAGCTAGCACTGAGCAGATATTGAGCACGAATGGCGGGCTGCGTTCTAATGCGCTTCATGTGCAATATGATGTCAAACCGTTAGCTGACAAGCTGTGTTTTCTGTGTTTCTTTTGATGTTCTTGTTGGTCTTTGTTTTTGTTTGTGTAAGAGTATTTGTGCCAAAGAGTTGATTTTGATTTATTTCGCCAGTTGCCTATGTGAGTGCAGTGGTATCAATAAACAGTTAAATTGCCTATTTGCTTGCCCCCATCCCAACGAGCAGTTTGAAGGCGCGAGCCTCGTAACAGTACCGCATACAGTGCATGATTGTATTGTATGTATCGGTATGTGTGGTGGTGTCATGGCGGTGGAGAAGGGTGTGTTGATTGTTAGTGCCCTGACTGAAACCCTGCGGTATGCTACTGCATTTAACAGATTCAGTATGAATGTCATTTTGAGTAGAAAATTAAGGGAAGTTACTAAACCTAACAACAAAAGCAATGATACAAAAGTGTAAATACAGCTGGAAAACAGCTAGAAATCAACCAAATCAATTATTCAAACCCCAGTACATGATGGGGACACCAGTATCAGAAAAGATGAGTAGTTTTACTTCATTTTATAACATTGATATTTACTCTTTAATTTCTACAAGCTTGAATTAACATCAAATTTTCTTCTGGCTTTTTTTATATAATTATTATTGTTTTATTCCTGCCTGAACTAACTTTTTCATGTTGAAATTTCATTTGTTTTTTTTAGTTTTGCTGTAATATTTACTTCACCACAGAACCCTTTTTATCAGTGACATTGTTGCTGCACCTCTCTTCCCAGTCTGTCAGTAACGCTCTGTTTAGCTCAGGTCTAAATGAACCCCCTCCTTCCGAAAAGCTCCAAGTGAACTTTGATTGGTCAGCTGGACCAATGTGTTGTGATTGGCCGACCACTTTGAGCATGTTTCGGAAATGTCATGAGTAACACAACTCAACCAGACATTGCCCCTTTGTTTGCGTATGCCTTGGGAAATAATTATTTAAATGAGGAAAATGAGTGTGATGTATACTGTACGTTCTCAGAAGAATAAAATTGAGACGTTCAAGGAAGTTAACATGATTGTCAGAAACCGTTCTAATTGATATAGAGAATAACTCCCTTGAAATACATTGCACTCTTGGTTCAGTCGCCCATGAACACCACGGCTCTGTGTGTTGGAGCATGTACTGCTCCGACATTATACTAGAACTACTTGCAAGACAACAGACCAAAAGCTTTCAAAATGCTTCTCTGGGTGGGCCTCATTATAAACTTTCTTAATGAGGGGGTTATTTGTCTCCTATTCTGATAAGGGCCTACTTTAAGTAGCTTATAACAAAATGCTATGTTTATCTTCTCATTTCTTAATGGCAATAGGTCAGAAGAGCACTGCGTTAACTGATGTATAAGCTGATCTATATGGGTTTAAATAAAGCAGTGCAGCTGAGTAACATGGAATGATCTTGCACAGAAGCTAAACCAGGTGAAAATAATTACAGTATATTTTTCACTGATTCAAGAAAATCCTTGGCTATTCAGATGTTTTAGTATAACACAAATGCCCTATTACTAAAGATATTTTCAGCCTTTACACTTTAATTTCCTTTTCCATCTAAAAGTATTGATGATTCCACTGATCTTGAGAAACAGACTGTTTACATCTTTCCTGTGAAAGAAATTACATATAATTGATTTTTTTTTATAAGCAGAAAAGATAAATCATATCTAAATTTTACAATCATATGCAGGCCTCAACAATAAAGATGGCGCTGGGCCAGTGAGTGAGTGTTTCGTGCCAGTTGACAGATCTGTCACATGCCTTATTGAGTCAGTACTTCCTTTTGATCTTTTTCAATGTTGGCTGATCATATATTTGCATTTATGCCTTGTAATTGCAAACTTTTTTGTCACTAAAATGTTTAAAACCGTTTTAAATAGACAACGTTTAGGTTGAAATGCATGTCCTTGTGTCAAATATATTCTTTCTGACGCATACAAAAATATGTTGTAAAAAATGTATATTTCTTGTGTCCAGTAAAAATGTCGGCAGGGTTAGCACTAATCTCAAATACTGGTCTGACCAGAATTTCAGGAATAATCATAATAATGAATCCTTATTATTAAATCCTGACATGTTTTATTCACAGATTTGCAAAGGAATATTTCCAAACTAGAATGCGCTTCTTATATCCTTTCTGGACAACAGGAGGTGGGATGCATACCAATATTTCCTCATGCTTCATTTCAAACAGCCCACATAGACCTGTCAGATATACAATGGATCTGGGCCACAACAACCAGAACTCCATTCATTCATTTGCTGTGTATTTAGTATTGACTATTATAATCCCTGCCTTGAAATCCCTGGCTATATTATAAGAATGTTCTATTAATTCTAATAGTGCTGGATCCAGACAGGTTACACTACACTTTATCCAGCAAAATGTTGCAAAAAATGAGAATTTGATGTAGAGAGAGTTTTAGCTGAGGTGTAAGGTAAGACTGTTGGTGTGCCTCGTTTGCAATGAAAAGAGTGAGAGTGAAATCATTTAATTTTCACATTAATTACAAGATGAAGCTCTTAAGCTTCTTAAGGCGAACTATCAGATAACAACTCTCCATAACAGAGAGCATATTCATGGTTTATACATTGTACACCAGGCAAGGTGTTGAAGACTTTTAGGTTTAAAATTTGAGTTTAACAACATGTGAGTGAACCCTGATACAAAGCAAGGCTACAATTACAAAGGGTCATAATTGTCCATAATAATGTCAAATTATATGTTTATTTACATTCCTATCCGGTGTTCTGTTGTCCATCTGTTAGTAAGATGGACATTCCCATTCAAGATAATGGGATTTTGATGGTGGAGGCAGCTGACATTTTAGAGTGTCCATTATAAAGAGGGAAAAATAGATATTGCTATATTCTACTGCCATACTCAGTGTGGAGAGTTTAGATGTCAAGAGCAGGATGATGGACAATCACATTCAAGAAAATCTCTGCTTAAAATGCTCTTAAAGCCTTAATGGTTGCTTGATTTACTGTTCACCACCAGGCAGTAAGTACCCGATGAGAACTATTATTTTATATATATATACACACACATACACCCACAGTGCATTCTATATGTTAATATATATATATATATATATATATATATATATATATATATATATATATATATATATATACATACACACACACACACACACACACACACACACACACACACACACACACACACACACACACAATACACATATATATCACAATATATATATATATATATATATATATATATATATATATATATATATATATATATATATATATATATATATATATATATATATATATATATCACAAAAACATACAGAAGGCTCAAGACTAGAACACGGCAAAATCCGGGTACTTCTGCCAATAGTTCTAGGAACTATGAAAAGTTTCCTGCATTGCAAACGCCACTTAAAATGCATGTTTCAGATGTTTGCAACTTTTACTGATGTCTTAAAATATGTCAGTGCCATTGTTTTGTCTCAAGATAAACACCAGTATTTTTTTCCCCCTTTTTAAGGAACATTCATAAAAGCTACTTGCAAGTCCTAATTGAACTAAGGCCTAATCCTGGCTTAATCTAAGCCCTGTCTGTGAAATCAGGACATAATAACCCCCACACACTCTGGTTTAAGCACACTGTGTATTTGCTTATTATTATGCAAATAATAAAGGTGCTTATAGAGTAAAGAAGGGAAAAAAAAGATAGGCCATTGACAAGCAGACAATGATTTGTACCTCTGATCTGTGTTCTGTTGCATTTTACCTGAAACAGACAGGAAGTCATCAACGGAAGTGATGTCATCTACAGCCTCAGTCAGGATGCGTACTTGTTTCTCCCACTGGTCCTTGAAAACATCCATGTTGTCCTGAGCCACCTTGCTTTGAGGGCGTGCGGCCAAGGTGAGGGCTGCATTGATTACCTGTGAGAATGATAACGGTATAATTCTGAACCAAAATTCAAGAAAAACTACAATATACTGTAACTGTAGAGTCATACTGTTGACAAACGATGTAGACACATGCGTGAATCAAAGTCTAGTTGAGTATTATCAACCAGTGGGCATATTACAGAAACATCTTAACTTTAGAATCCTGTCTTATCTGTTTGTGAACAATGGCAATTTCAGTAAGGACCACATTCAGGACAAAGGCTATTACAGAATGACATTTCTTAAATGCATAATCTTATCTTAACTATGGATGGGAAACCGGTATTACAGAAACATCCTAACGGGTCAAAAAATCTTAAAAGCTGTCTTAACTTTACAACAACCACTCTGATGACCACACTGATGTCCCTAACTTCAAACCTTTTTGAAATCAACAGTAAAAAATCACAGTATTTATGTATTAATTATATAAGGTGAAGAGCAGCAACGTTCTGATGAGGCAGATAATTTTGGAGGACCCAGAGGATGTACAGACAGACAATTACAGACTCCCATGACACATGGATTTTGCAGTTAGTTGATAAATTGTGACCAACATTACAGAGG
Organism: Pseudorasbora parva; assembly: GCF_024679245.1. NCBI lineage: Eukaryota > Metazoa > Chordata > Actinopteri > Cypriniformes > Gobionidae > Pseudorasbora > Pseudorasbora parva. The sequence continues at coordinate 18,963,055 of NC_090175.1, read as the reverse complement.
CCAACGAGCCGTCATGGAGCATTACCGGCCATTCTTCACTGGCATAAAGTTGGTTAGGTGCTGGACGTTCAAAGTTCGCAAATTTAGGGACCATCTCTAAAGTTACATACAACATTGGTTTACCTACACATTTAACTTCAATAGCATTTGAACGGAATGTACAAGGTGTGCATCATAGCTGACACCTAGATAAACACTTTACAGTTTTGATTAAGTAAGAAATGCGTAAACCAATGTCGTATGTAACTTTAGAGATGGTCCCTAAATTTGCGAACATTAAACATCTAATGTCAAAATAACTTTATGCCAGTACATTCTTCAAGTGATTAACACATTTTTTTGTTTGTTTATTTTGTTTGTTAAAATATTAGTTTTTTTTTGTTGCAAAAGTCAATTGATAAAACAGGATTTAACTTTTCAACGGAGCTTATCAAAATTTCAACCGCGCTGGAATTAAAAGCACACCATTATTTCTCTATTTTAATTTTAGGTTTACCTGCAGTTTGTGTTGTTGGTTGCTTGGTAACAGACCTAATCAGTTGATTACCGAACACGATAGAGTGGTTTAAGATTTCCTAACTACAGATAAGATGGGATTTTGTAAGATATTAGGATAAGAATCCTAAATCAAGTTAAGATTTGCTTCTGTAATACGAAATAGTGAAAAATCCAAAATTAACTTTTCATATCTTAAGGTAAGATCTAAGATGGAACATTTCTGTAATACGCCCCAGAACTCAAACCATGCATGTTTTAAGTCAAAATGTAAATTATTTAGCTCTGCACGTTCTTTGCATTACTTCTAAACCTATAAGCCTCAGAAAATCTGCTGCTTTGACTCTGAGTCGTATGATGATTCATAAAATCTAAAGGTCTCTTGTTCATAGAGGGTGCTACAGTATTTTTCAAATTCTCTTTGTGGCCTGTTACATTTTTAAACAATTGAAGAAACAATCTTAAGCAACTCACAATTACTTCCAGAGATTCCTAGTGTTCGATTCACTTGCAGGGGGTCACTTTATCAGAATCAGAATGTGAGATATGTTAGCGGCGACTGCATTGAAAATGTTTAGTGAATCTTAATACCTCAATTTTACTGGAACCTTTAATTCCATTCCAACCTCACACATAATCAATTCATTTTACATGGTGAGGCCAGATTTCTTTCTGACACTAATTATGAAGGATTGCTTAGGGCAGGTTACTCCAAAGAGACAGAATGTTTGTCTTTGTAATCATTCTGAATGTCTCCGCCACTGAATCAATGTTTTTTTTTGTGTGTGTGGCTGACGTCACCGAGCCTATTTTTTTTCCACACCTCCCTTGAAACCAGCTGTCTTCACAATTCAATCAGTTCTCAATGGATAAAATCACATTCCTCAACATTTCTCGTATGTCACATTACAAATAATAATAAAAAAAAGGTTTGCCAACCCTATTTCATGCTGACTGAATTGACCCTATTTATATACCTGTTCTAATACACACTCCTTGTCTCACTGTGAATGATTACTAGTGTGCATGGTATCTCTTAAAAAAAACGTCTAAAGAAAACCAAGCTCTCTTTTTCTGCTTCTAATTGATTTTTCCTCACATTTTTTTCTCAATGGTTTGCAAACAGAATTTCTTGTTGACTTTGAATAGCTAAAAACATCTAATGTGAGTCATATTTTAATAAATATGACGGGTCTGGATATGTGCCTGGATATTCTCTTCTGCTGCCATCATCAATAAAAAATGCACACAAACATCTCTTCTAAAACAAATGATGTGCTTTCCATAAGTAGATATAGTGCAATGGTAGTTGTGGCAGGGACATAGTACAATATGAAGTCATTTTGCAAATAAGGTTCTGCAACAGTTCAGGCTTTTTACCTGAGGACACAGGCTGTCGATCTGTGTAGCTGCCATGCGCACCAACTTCACACCCTCCTCGTTGTTGGAGATGGAACAGGCGAGGTTGGCCACCTGAAAGAGAGAGTGCGTGTTAGTGAGCCACTGGGTCATTTGTGCGTCGAGGTTAAAGTATAAAGTGACCTTGGGTTTCTGGTCACCAAACCAGATTTCTGTAAATCAGGCAGGTTAGACTAGCATTCGGACAGGGACAAATAAAGCTTCCGAGCAAAGTGCACATGTACACAAACACAAAGTCCTTTTTGCTGTTCATGTTTGAAGTTATCAGCACTGTGTGCAATGGATAAGGATTTAATGCTTGGCTTGAAAGGCAATGTCAGGGCAAAATATGTACAGAGAGTTAGGGCTCATTCAAGTGTTAGATTGGTATTTGTTATTTCCCAGCGTGAAGAACATGATTTGTGGTTCCCTCTTTCCCTCCGTTCCTCTGGCTACATATAATCCCGCCTTGGTCTCTCTTTTACTATTTTAAAAATAGCTTCTATTTGAATAATTGACATCACACACACTGTAATTTGAATTTTTACCGGCCAATCTCCTGAACGTTTAGAAGCTGCCGCTTCATGTTCTCATCTGCAGTGACAGAAGGACAGTGGTTTGTTCACATGTGCCTGTTTCCCATCACGAAAATACAATTACCCTAAAAATGTCAGCGTTCTCGGAGAGGGGTCCTAATTGGAGGTTGCAGTGTTTCTGTTATTCTCTCATAAAGTGATGTCAAATTTTCCATCCGAATTGCAAACACAAAGCACTCTGGTGGAATCATTACTGAACTTCACATTCACATGGAAATTATTAGGCCAGTTTACCTGGGTAAATAACAAGGAGCGGTTTGAGATGATGTGGAAAATGTTTGCAGACAGTCTGTATGTGTGCTAGAGTTAGAAGTAACGTGGTCTCCTCGGTTGGTCCGTTCGTGATCGCCTCGCCGAGGGATGGGGGGTTGCTGGGATGTTGTGGATGGTTGCGCCATTTGCACCGCCCTAAGGCGGTGCATATATTATATTACAGACATTTAAACAATTTATTCATTCTTAATGTTCGGGGGGGTGGGAGTTGTTGACAGAAAAAGTGTAATTAAACTAGCAGATGGTTCCTCTATGCGCAATACCTCCCTGTCTAATTTCTGCCTGCCTGCAGCCCTCAGGTTACCCATCATGCAGTGCATCTGGCAATGCCGGTACACGCAAATACACGTGTGCGTAAAAAAATAAAATAAATAAAGAAGTCTCTCTCTCTCTCTCTCTCTCTCTCTCTCTCTCTCTCTCTCTCTCTCTCTCTCTCTCTCTCTCTCTCTCTCTCTCTCTCATCATCAGAAAAGCATCTGCACAAAGAGCACTGGCCAGATTGGATGCTAAAAACCTGGCTGCCTCTCTCCTCCCCTTCTGCCAAAAACGTCGGATCTGACAGAAAACGCCGGAATATTCCTCAGAAAGTTTATAATTTGGTGACATCATGTCAGACCTCGATGAAAGGCGCTAATAGGTGTGTCAGGGCTGTTTTGATAACAATTCAGAATTGGTGTTCCAAGCATCTCATCCTCTGCTGGTAAATCAGATTACACCTTAGCCACGAGTAAGGATTTTGACAGCGCTAAAGTGACACATGCCTGCTGGCAAATGCAATACGACTGAAGCCATATCAGCAGGCTTCTCTTCTTTTTTTTCTTTTTTTTTAAGGTAAATCGAGGCAAATCAAATCTGTGTTAGAAGATTCTTGCTTACGGCCCTTTTCTCCTGTTTACCGCTGACAGCTCTGAATACTTTGATGGATCGCTCTTGCATTTAAGTGTGCGCTTTCATGTGTGTATTTGTGCATGTGTATGTTTAGCTATGTTGCTTAAAGTGTAAAGACTAAAATGCTTGAGGGTTGCAAGTGATAATGTGTGCATAGGAGGACCAATGGGAGTAAAAAAGTATTCATTGATGCATCAGGATTCTTTCTTCTGTATATACTACACAAGTTTGGCCAAACCCTGCACTCAGAAAGAGAGAGAATGGAAAATAATAATAATAATATTTTGTACCTTATTTACCCCTGAAAGAGGTATTAATATCTTGACTGTAAATACAAAAAAATGGTATTTATTATTATATTTTGACAAGGTATCACCCCAGTGATAAATTCTGTGCCTTTTTTTCCTGAGAGTGTGCATGGCAACCACATCCTTCCCTAACTGTCAGGTCCGCCTTGTATCTTAGAAGTGCAGTTGGACCTCTTAGTGGAAGTGACCACCAGCTCCACCACCCTTTAGAGGGGCAAGAGACAGCAGCATAAAGGACCGGATGGAAAGGTAGGGGGTTGTTTCATACACCAGGCTGGCAGTGTGGGACTCACAGCGTTTGCAGGAAATAATATCCTGTCATGTAATTCCTCACTTCCCTTGGTTCTCACTAGTCCTTCATGGTCTGAACACGCAGTCAAACCAGCAGCAGCTCCTGGACGGCGGCCAGAACTGGCCGATGCTCCAGCACTCAATTCTCAGAGCTGGAACCCAGCCAAGACACAGTGTCCGGCCAAAAATACTAATTGCAATTATCTAAAGAACCACTCCTCCTTTGTGAGTCCTTTTTATTTTCTCAGAGAGAAGGCCCCTGTTAGGCAGCCAAGGATGTCAAAATAATATTCATGAGTTTTATGCTAGGTTGAGACAAGCGTGTGCGCGTTTCCTTGCATGTTAGAATATTTCAGAGAAAGTAACTGCATCGTAACTGTGTCGTCTCTCTGACTGACCATTATGTGTTGTCTAGTTAGACCTTTATAAAAGAACTATTGATTTCTGAGCATTTCATTTGGCCGACCACATCCAGAGAATCACTCTACAAGTATCAGCTTTACCCTGAAGATTACTTAAATGTAATAAAACAAATACACAATATTTCATATTAGAATGCAATTATTGAAACTATCCATGCTAAATAAATTATTTATAAATGAAATAAAAATACTACAAATAATAATTAATAATATAAAAATAGTAAAAACTCCAAAAATGTGCTGCAAAACTGAATAAGGTACCTATATGGGCAGCTTAAGTCATCACGAGTGCCCTAATGCAAAGGGTTTTCCAAAATATCTGTGATAGACAATCATGCAATAAGTGTTGCTATTGTTAGGTAAAAACTTAATACTATTAAAAATGTTAATTGAAATAAATCTAAACTCTAAATATTAGATGAAACATGGCCATGGCAACTAAATGAAATAAAATAAAGCTAAATAAAGAGAAGAAGGAGAAAAAAACTAATCAGACAAAATGAAAACTGCAAACATAAAATAAAAGCTAATTACTACAATATAAAAATTAAAACAAAGTGAGAGAAATTAATATTATAATTACAAATGACATCCCCTCCCCCGGGCCGCTCACTAGCTCATGGAACAGGGTCTGTACCTCCTCTCACATGAATCAGTATTTCAGACATCTCAGCACTTCTTGGTCGAAACATTCCTGTCAAGAAATAGGTATTGTTTATTGTATTTCCGTCTGGAAATGGAAAAAATGGAATGAGCATTCACAGACAGAATCTAAGAGAAATAGGGGAAGTCGTTGTCAGAAGAGAGTCAAGTTAAGAGTGGGGCACAAGAAGGTGTTAGCCTGAGTGCTTCCCCCAATTCCCCAACTGTACCCCGGTCAGAGTGTAAATAAATCAGCCTGTCAGCACAGATGAAGCAGAACGGCCCACTGGGGGGAAACAAACACAGGGTCGCGGAGCATGACCATGTGAAAGCTAGCAACAAACCTCAACAGTGAAGTCCCTGATGTTTGAAACCTGATGACCCCTGACATGTCTACAGGGAGATCTGAAAAGGCCCAGACAAGTTTACATATTGATTTAAATGCAAAGTTACAGGAACATTGCAGAAACTGTTGGAATTGGGACCATGAGGTTAGCATACTAAGTTGCACACATTTTGAAGTGTCGTTCCTGCAGATGGTGCAGGGATTCCGTGTGAGGGCAAACTATTTCCCAACGCAGATTTCACACCGGGTTCAGTAGGTCGTGAACTTCCTGTGGTGAGTTTATCCTTTGCACAGAATTCCACAGAGTTTGAATTTATCATCATCTACAGTGCATAATATCATCCAAAGATTCAGTGAATCTGGAACAATCTCTGTGCATAAAGGTCAAGGCCGGAAAACCATACTGGATGCCCGTGATCTTTGGAACCTTAGATGGCATTGTATCACATACAAGAATGCTACTGTAATTGAAATCACAACATGGACTCAGGAATACTTCTAGAAAACATTGTCAGTGAACACAATCCACCGTGCAATTCGCTGTTGCCGGCTAAAACTCTATAGGTTAAAAAAGAAGCCATATCTAAACATGATCCAGAAGTGCAGGTGTTTTCTCTGGGCCAAGGCTCATTTAAAATGGAGTGTGGCAAAGTGGAAAACTGTTCTGTGGTCAGATGAATCAAAATTTGAAGTTCTTTTTGGAGAGCTGGGCCACCAGGTCTTAAGAGGACAAGGACAACCCAAGTCTTTATCAGTGCTCAGTTCAGAAACCTGCATCTCTGATGGTATGGGGTTTTATGAGTGCGTGTGGCATGGGCAGCTTACACATCTGGAAAGGCACCATCAATGATGAAAGGTATATTCAAGTTCTAGAACAACATATGCTCCCATCCAGACATCGTCTCTTACAGGGAAGACCAATGCCAGACCACATACTGCATCAATTACAACATCATGGCTGCAGAAGGAGGATCTGGGTACTGAAATAGCCAGCCTGCAGTCCACATCTTTCACCATAGAAAACATTTGGCACATAATAAAGAGGAAGATGCGTCAAAGAAGACCTAAGATTGTTGAGCCACTAGAAACCTGTATTAGACAAGAATGGGACAATATTCCTCCTAAAATTGAGCAACTTGACTCCTCAACAGACAGTTATAAAAAATGGGGATGCCACACAGTGGTAAACTTGGCCTTTTCCCAACTTTTTGGAGATGTGTTGATGCCATGAAATTTAAAATCAACTTATTTTTCCCTTAAAATGATACATTTTCACATGATAATGACAGTATAGTGAGTGTAGTTTTTCCCAAATTAGGTTCATATTACACACATTCATACTGTACTTTTTTAGCTGTCGTAAAGTAATTATTCAGAATAAGTACCTACTCAAGAGTGTATGCGATTTCAAATGCAGCCAATGAAAAACACCTAATTATAAGTGTGCACTGTTTTCTTCACTCTCCCTTAAGTGAATGTGTCCTGTGTATGGGCGCTCTCATATGTGCCGAATGCTGCCGAAAATTACAGTTGCCTAATTATAGACTAAGATTAAAAACGAGGTCCCTGTTGGACTTGGAGATGTTACTGAATTTCAAATTCAGCAAAAAGATCACTGGTGTCACTTCATAGAACTTGTGCACATAAAGAAGAATTTTATTCTTAAGAATATGTCATAAATCCACCCCTAGAGCCCTAAACATATGGTGAATTAAGATCACCTTTATAGAATGAAAACACTGTGTTCATTTCCCATGGTTATAATAAATAAAAAAAGTTTTAAAAAAAAGCATATAGCCACTGCATTGTACATTAAAACGCTTCTTCTTATTTGACATCTCATGGTAGTGAATTAGCCTTTCTGGCTTCTTACACTGACACTTCTGCTCAATGTGGAAGAGTGTAATAGATTCAAAACTGGTGGGCCTGTCACAGCTAGCTGGAAGCATGAATTTCACAATGGAGCAATATTATTAAAATCTACCTGTCCTTAGCCAGTAAGCTATATTAAACACTTCCAACTACCACGCTCAACTGGGTCTCAGGGCTGCGGTCTGGACCAGGTCGGCCATCAGTCAAGAGGCTTTTCTTTTCCCATCAGCTTCTCTTCTGTTCTCTCTGGAAAAGTCCCCATTAGAGCCAGAAGTCTCCAAAGTACCGCAGTGAAATGTTAACTGTCACCAAAGTTGCACTAAGAGGCCTGAATTTGATGTATGGGGTTGTCATAAATAGACATCATGTGGAGATAATGAGATCTGGCATGAAGGTCAATATGAAAAACTGTCCCAGCCCCTTCAGAGTTTTAGCCTTGGTGAAAAAGAAGGGTTCAGTGTATGCATGGGTACATTTCAGCAAAGTGTAAGTTAATGGCTTTTGAGGGCCATTAAGAGCAAGTCTTGATCTAAAAGGATATTATTAATGGAGAATCGCCATGAACAGTCTAGGACTAACCTTGATCTTTTTCCATAAAAACAACATTAAATAAATATTATGCTTTAAAACGCTGTTCCTGGTCTATTTCACCTGGTTTAAGTAGAAATACCTCTGGTGCTATTGTCATTTTTAGGAATGCTTTTGATGTTTGCTGGTATGGCTTCTTTTGTTGTTGCCATGTCCTCATCAACAGGGGCTACCCTGTTTAAAAATATATATATATATACAGTATATATTGTTTGTAAGGTTGCCATTTTTCACAATCTCTCACAAAATGTCCAAACCTTCGAAAATACTTGGGTTAAAAAAGAAAAGAAAAGAAATTTGGTTCCTTGTGGTTTACAAACAATCATTAGTAATGTAGTGAAATGTATTTGACATACTTTGAAATAAACTATTAAATCACCTTACACACCAAGGTACTTACAAAGTACCATTAGATTATCATAGTATTAGTGTTAATTATTAGTGTTCATTCCCTTTTTAATGTTGCATTTTGTCAGTTATTTTTATTTTAAATAACTTTTTATGGTTTTACCATAGTATTATAAAAAGTTATGATATCAATTTACTTAGGCATTGATATTATATATATATATATATATATATATATATATATATATATATATATATATATATATATATATATATATATACATATATATATACACACACACACACACACACACACACACACACTTTTTTGAATTGTTTTAAAACAACTCTTAGAATCATGATCAAAACCTCCATTCTTTTTTCTTAATGCACATGCTGCAGTTAATGGGCAAGCTTAAACGCTAATAATAAGAGTAATATTTCAGGCAAAACCATGACAATTTCAGTCCTCATATGCTGTAAAATAGCTAGGTAATTTTACACTCCTGCCTACCAGGATAACACTTCTTTCAGCACTTTGCAGATGTTAGCTGGAACCGCTAAAATACCAACTTCACTACAGGAGTTAGTGATAAGCTTCTTCAATTTAAACCTTGGACACAGTAACAACTATCAATAGTGCCTTCAACCACCTAGAAGGACATAGGTATACACAAACACACACACACACACACACACACACACACACACACACACACACACACACACACACACACACACACAGTCCCAGGTTGAGTCTTATTTGTCTCCAGAGTCTGTAATCTTAATCATGTGAGTCGCAGGCCTTGCTTAAGAAGTCAGTAAGCGTCCACACCACTTTCCTCGACTAAGTCACTGTGCCAAGGAGCTTATTGCCTGGGAAACCTGCAGTTTGGAGTGTGGCATAATTAAGTGCCTCACAATCATCCAGTTGATAAACAAAGCTGAATTGAGGCAAATAAAGCAGAGCCAACCAAATGAAAAGAGAAAGCCTGTCGAAAGCCATGTTGATTACTTCTTTTCTTATTTCAGGAAAGATGCAGTGCCTGCCAATGTTGGGTTTTAGTGTTCACAAAGTGAACGGCATTTGCTTCTTCCTTGATATGGTGGTGCACAGGTAAAACTAACCACTGACACCAACTCAAAATAATATTAAACCAACTTAAACTTTAAATTAAAGTCGTCGTCCCTAACTCACCCTCTTGTTTCTTTTATGGGACACAAAGGAACTCTTTTTGCCAATACAATGAAGGCCAGTGTCCAAAACAACATTAGATCACATTGATTTTCACTGGATGGGTGGATGGATGGATGGATGGATGGATGGATGGATGGATGGATGGACTGGGCTAAAATAATATGTGAGCAGCATGTATGTACATTTTTGAGGAAATAACATTTCTCAATCGTTATTGATTATTATACCATACAGCATGCAATCTCAGCAAAATACTTATTACTTCTTGTAGAGACATTTATTGACTGCAATAAAATAAACCCCCTTGTGTCTTTTTCATTTGTTTCATACTGCATTTGCATTTAGTTCTGTTGCGTCAGGACTGATTTTGGCTAGATTAGATATTGATTGCTATTCTTGTGATTGCAGCCAGTGTGTTTTCAAATCAGACACTTCCTCTTAGTTTTTTATTTTTATTTGAAACTTTGGTAAAGAAATATACATGGGTTGGAAAGAATTTTATATCAGAGTAACAGTATACTATACCATTGTACATTCAGTAGTTATTTTGCAGGTAAAAGAAAAAGAAAAACAAAGTCCACTAAATGGAAAGTTATTAATTTATATCAAATTAATGATATGTCTGTTATACATGGAAAAACAGCTTTACATTTCGTGACACACACACACACACACACACACACACACACACACACACACACACACACACACACACACACACACACACACACACACACACACACACACACAATGTTTCTGTTTTACCATTTAATATCTGTGTGTGTGTGTTTGGTGATTGGGCCTACATTTCCTATGAGCCCAATATTAAACATAGCCTCTTTCATCAGGATCTAGAGAAAATATCACAAGTGCACAGCAAGCAAAGATAACATCAAACAATTTCAAAAGACTATTTAAGGGTTCATACGAGCCACATTTCACTGAGAACAACCGGCGCTGTGGAATCTAATTTAGCTGCAATGCTGTGTGATTTTTAGCTTTATTAATGAGTTTAACAACTGACAAGCGACCACCAGGTATAAAAAGTCGAGGCCCAAAGCACTGCTCAGATTGGCATATAAACCCTAATAAACTCTAAATTATTTTGATGAATTCTAAATATGATTTATTTTCCAGGGCAGGGAGCGCTTCTGTCTGGGTTCTGGCAGTTATGGTGGAGATGGGTGCCTGGAGAGTCATTTCCAGCATATAAAACTTTACTGACTTCATTGTGGGACATGGGAAGGTAATTGAAAGCAATATAAACAATCCATAAAGCAGAGTGGACATGCTTGACTTTGTACAAGTGGAGAGGCAAGGGGAAGGGTGGCGACTTTAATCGCCGAGGGCAACAGCGGAGATGGCGTCCAACCGGACGACACTGATGTATTCATGGATGGAGAATTGAGAAGGATGGATGCCCGAGAGGGTGATAGAGTGGTATGGGCCAGGTGGTTCATTGCTACCCAGCTGTGGTGGCACTCAGAGATGCCCTACTGAAGTCCTAGCTAAATCATTACAAAAAAGATCTCTGCTCAGTGTGTAAAGCGACTTCCTGTTTTCAGCTCAAGGCTGCGTGGGCTGCTCTGCTTCAAATCTGGGGTCAGCTCTCATGGACATATGCGCCCACAGAGAACATTTGGATTGATTGATGTTACTCTCACATCTTGCACTCCGATCCCAACATGCCTTTAAATCGGAGTAGATAATAGGTCTTCAACATAAAAAGCTTGAGAAACTTGGAAGGCGCTGTGTGCCTCCCCAACTTCCCAAAGTACAAGAGGGCCGCTTTCAGCTTTCACTGAATTATCGATCTCTCCTCGTAAGGGTGCAAGCCAAGCAGTTGTGTTTGGCAGCAAAGCCCAATTATGAAAATGGAGCCAAGCTTGTTCTTTGTAATTTCTATGTATATTTAAGAATACACCAGGACCACAATTTAAAACAGTTCGGAGATAAACAATGCATTTAAAAGTGTTTAGGTGGAGATAGTGAGAGAGAGAGAAAGAGAGCGAGCGACAGAGAGAGAGAGAGAGAGAGAGAGAGAGAGAGAGAGAGAGAGAGAGAGAGAGAGAGAGAGAGAGAGAGAGAGAGAGAGAGGAAGTACTTGGTGCTGATATGTGATTTCAGTGATCGCAATTACAGCTTGACCCTATTAAAGGAACTTTATGTAAGAAATGTATTTCAATGAATCATAAAATGACCCTGATATGTCACTAGACAATAAGAAAACATGTTAATTTAAAATACTTATATCACTGACAACAGTAGTCCAGCCAGGATATTGTCATTTAAAAGTTGTTGTTGCAGTCCTCAACTGTTGATGTTGTCATGTTGTGTTTTGGCCTGACGCTCCGCCCTCCACCTATCGACCAATCATGAAGTCATTAGTGTTTGGGCATCCGGGTTGCCAGCTCTGCTCTAGGTACCACAGCTGCAGATACAAACGTTCCTGCTGATCCTGGAGCCAATCTGGCAACCTCGAGTCAGGGGGAGGGGGAGAGGGGATACACCGCTCTACAGTCATTTGAAAGGGATTGCAGTACCAGTTTTGGCCACAATCTTACATACACATCTTTTAAAATATGACAACAGAGCCCGACAAATTATTTCTAAGTGCCCGTCCATCTGTCTATTTATTTGATTCCTGCCAATGATGTTGTGGGTTCTTGCCTTTTTCTTTATATTCTTCTCTCACAATGTGAAAAAAGTCAACATGCATATCTTACGGCCTTCTCACCACATGTAATGAACAATATCCCATGAACTATGGCGCTGAAAAATGCTTGGAATATCTAGTTTTTCTCCCCAGATCCTCAGTCATGCTTTTCTTTTTCTGGTCTATCAAAAGGGGAATTTAAAATGTCATTTGCTAACCTGATCTTCACTTCTAACGCAAGTCTCCATCCTTTACTGTGGGGAGCTTTTAGAGAAACACAACAGACTTTGCTGATATCTTTCAAAATAGTAAGAATTGTAAATTATTTACAAATATTTTTAAAAAAGAAAAAAAGAAAAAAAAAGGCTTATGCGTCCCATGGAAAGTGCCATTTTCAGTTACATTGGAAATGCATCGGATTGCAAGATGTAAATTGAACATACGCCTTCAATATCCAGAACTATCCAGACACGATATGCATTGAATAAAGGGGCCAGAGATAGCCTTCTGATAGACTGCATTTCAGATCCAGGCAAGTCAAAGCGCTCAGATGAGGATTTGAGGGGTAAGCGTGCTGAAGCGAAAAGAGAAAGATATCTTGCAGCTTTTTTTTTTTTTTTTACTTGGGTAAACTGTGGCAGTTGCAGGTTTTGGATGGCTCTTCTTTTCTACCTGAGTGTGAAAAACGAGCAAAGCTTGAGACTGAGACGGTGCCAATCAACTGCTGGCTGTCTCTCAACAGCTCTGTCTGGATGAGCTGCAAAGAGGCCTGTGTGAGTGTGTGTTTGTGTGTTGCCAGTGTGAAGAAAGGCAATTACTGATCTCCTCACCTGCAGTAGACTTGGGAGGCACGTTCTACTCGTACACTTTTCCAGCATTTCCATGAAAACACAATGTCCTTTAGCATTTTTTTAATGTTAAATATTCAAGAGCTAACCTTCATTGCTATTTCTATCTATCTATCTATCTATCTATCTATCTATCTATCTATCTATCTATCTATCTATCTATCTATCTATCTATCTATCTATCTATCTATCTATCTATCTATCTATCTATCTATCTATCTATCTATCTATCTATCTATTTTTTTTATTATATATAATTATATAATTTTTAACATCTACAATTTTGAGTCGGAGAGGTCTGAAATTATATCTATTTGAATAAAAACTCGAATGCATGCACTGAATGTTTCAAATATTTATTTTAATATCAAAAACAAAACTTATCACATCCTTTGCTCAATATTTGCCTGTCTAACAACAGAATCAAGGTCTGCAACAGATGCACAAATATACAATGATGAAATATCGTCTCGGAAAGGGGTATACATTTATGATTAAATCAAATCCAATCTATTTCTCCTCAATCCACCCACTTAGAGATGGTGTCACTTGTGAGACTGATTATTCTCAAATGTTACCAATCGACAACATGGTGAACATCAGCTGAATATTTATTTATCGCCATCGACAAATTACACGAGTAGATGCTATCGATCTTCACAGCTAATAGAAGATGTCCTCTCTCAGTCTCTGCATGTTTGCGCAGCGGGGCTTTCTTGAGTTTAGAGCAAAAGGTATTGCTGATATCCCTAATGTATTGATCATTTCAAGACTCTTGCAGCCAATTTGAGTCTGTGACTCCTCCGTGTCTCCTTTGTTCATGCCTTTTGATCTACAGCTGCACGCTCAGTCACGCTAGACATTGTGCCTTTTCTTGATTAATGGACATGGACAATGATTTGTACCAGGGGAGCAGGTTACTTTATTTCCTCAATGCTTTCTGGAGAGCTAATTCATAACAGCTGCACAGCTCCCCAATGATTTAGCAGTTTTGATTTAAAATCTACATCAGGATCTCAATCAAAAGGGTTTATGGAGAAGTCAATCTGCTTGTTACAATAATAAGAAAGGTCTCTGTTTTCCCCTTCACTAACATCCAGTACAATTAAGGTGTATGTATATTAACGGACATTAACCAAGACTGGATTACTCCACAATGCTTTTGTGTCTTTTCCTGGTTATTTCATATCTTTTAAAACGATACATGCTTTCAGATCTTAAGAGTAGGTTTCTAAGAAGCACATTAAGGCACAGTGTTTAAAATCAGAGCAGATTGTCCAGATTGTGTTCGGAAATTGCTAATGTTACACGTCAGCGGATGTACTTTACATTCACACGTTGTCCATTAGGAGGTGGTGTGAACAAGGGGGTGGGTGTGAGAAAATGAAAGGGCAGAGAGCGAGCGAAAGAGAAAAAACGACTGAAAGCACAGAATTACACGTTGAACAGTAACCATGGATCTAAATGGTCTTAAAAGCTGATCCCCACCCCCCCCTCCATTTTGTAACCCTATTAAAATACAATGACATTAATTAGGAAATTCTGACATTTATATTTGCACTGGCTTTTTTCAGTCTGCTTCAGTTCCGTTTCAAAACCTGCAGAACTGCTACATAGGCAGCGTCCAAAGTGTCACAAGTGATTTGGAATCCTCTACACAGACACACCATGCAAAAAAAGTCTTCCGCACTGGAGAACAGACTTGCAGTTGATTTAAACAGATTTTGACATTCGTATGTTACTCTAATAAGCATAAAAGAGCTATATCAAAGTAACACAATCAATTTTTAATTACACTGAAGTACATTTACTGGCATTTTTTTTCTCCTCACTGATGAGTCAATGTCATTCTGGGACTGCCTTCTCCATGAAGCATACATATAAAGATAATGCAAATAATTTTGAACACAAATAGGGTGTGCCATTTGGAGCAGCTTTCACCTCAGGAGTGCCCCTATGATTCCTTAACAGAAATGGCCTTATTAGGCAGCTCACTAGATTTTGGAACAATGCATTTGCTTAGACATTTATAAACATAATCCCAAAGGAGCTCAGAGATCTCATAAGAGCTAGCATAGCAATACGTCAACACGGTTTCATCCAATTAGTCCATTAAGTGGACATAAATTTAACATTTGCCCCGGGTCGCCAAGGCTCTCCAACTTAATATTTGACAGGTGCTATTCTTTTACGGTGAAATAACAACATTGATTGTGCATCCAATTAATTTTCATTGTGCTTTTAATTTTAGTTAGTTCACTATTAAGAACACTGAGTCAGAATGTTAAAATATCATCTCTGCCACTTTTCTCTCCAGCATTTACCATTACTGAGTTGAACATTTTGGTTTGTGTAGTGACTGCCACCTTTCATTTCTTCATATAATAAAGTATGTCTCCCTCCTTTATTGATTTCATCCTGTAGATGAAATGTGCGGTTGCTACTTGCACATAATTTATATACAGTCTCAGAACCCGTAAAACTCCAGATGACTGTAAAATAATAAGCTGATTCGCAATATGTGTAGCTTTTTGTACAGATGGTGAGACTCATAAATTCTTGGAGGATAGATTTTGATTTATATATATAGTCTGTCTTTGTTCAGATTTCTACTTATTCTTTCTTCAGAAGCCAATATAAGAGCTGTGGATTATGTACTACGAATTCAACATGCTCTACCGTTACTTTGAATGATCAAAAATTATTTCCTTATTTCTTTTATACGGCTCATACTTCTAATGGGATTTCAAATTGAAATGCCCACCTGCATGGACCTTGGTTATTAAGACATTTCCACAGTATGTAGCCTGTAGTGACAGGTCTGAGCAAAATTGTAATGTTCACATGTGCAAAGAAAACAGATGCTGAGGGAAGTTCTTCACATTTCAACATTTCCTGCACAAAATCACACCATTTCAGCTTTAAAGACCCTCTGTGGTGAAAATCAAGTTTTTATTGTTATTTGTATGTCTATGTCATGTTTTTAATATGCTTTAAGGCAAACCATGTAAAGAAGAAGAAGAAGAAAAAAAATCTCCTTAAAACTGCCGTAAAAAAAAATCACCTGTGTTTCTACAATTTCTTTATTTTTATTTTTTTACAATGTAATGTTGCAAACTAATAATCACATCCATGTGTGAGCTTTAGCATATCATTAACTATAACTGCTCTGAAGTAGGGGAGTCTCAAGGGAAGCCAGGTTATCCTGGTATATTTTTCCATTGATATAAAAAAAATCTGGTACATTTAGCAATATCGCAGGTGAATTATGTATATAATGTAAATTAGGATGTTATGATGAGCTATATACATTTCTCCATTGAAGTTCTATGATGTTCAAAGCATGTGTAAAGATGCTGATTTTTAGAAGACAACAGCTGTCTGACTCTGCCTGACACATGGTTTGTGTAACATTAGCAACACATAAATAACAGTTTGATAACGTAATCAAGCAAAAGGCTAATCATATGAATTACCATTATGTGTCTGACACTGTAGAGAGCGATACTGATAAACCGACTTGTAAACGTGTTTGTGTGAGTGTGTGGAGATAGGGCTCATTTGCATATTCATTAGATCCACGTATACTAAATAAAGCAAGGGTGTAGTTACATTTCGAGACATTTTAAGACATGAATACATTTTTTCACCGAGAAAAATCTTTCAAATATGTAATTTTGGTGATCAAAGTTTAGTTTTAATGGTTAAAATGATTGAGTAGGCAGAGAGCTTTAATGATTTTCTTGTCTAGTGTCAATGCAAACGCAAACTTATTTGTATATGCTGTCCTGTGTGTTGCATGAAGTGATTTTCATCACCCCTTCATTAAAATGATCTCTTTGCGACTTATTTGTCATTTAGACATCCGACATCTGAGATTCTCACTGAAATTATTGTGAAACATTTAACCTCTCACCCTATTTAGCAAGCACCACTCTGTGAAGGCCTGCTCCTGTCAGCACCTTTAGACATATTATAAGAATGTGAATACAATTCTTCCATTTCGCAATCTCGATTTAATATCCACAAAGTCATTTGTACTGCATCAGCAAGTGTTGTGGAAATAGGCCATAAATATGTCCTGTGACCATAAATACGTATTTCTGTTTATTCTAATAGACTGAGCTCTTAAAAGAAAAAGAAACTGGAATTAAAGTTGTTTATGCTTACATTTAGCTATGTTTTATTCATCATGGTTCATTAATGCTTGAACCCCCAAACCCCGCCCCCCCCTGATGTTTTTGTGGGCAGGAAACATCAGAATTCCATTATGGCGAAGAACATAATTGATCTTGTTTCAGGAGAACCACGAGCCTTTGAACGCTAATAGTCCATGATGCTGATGTCTTTTAGCAAGACACATTCTCCATCTTTTTGATGTCTCTCTCATACGCAAATGTGCGTACTGCATTTAAGATGGCATCTCCATAAAGCTTCATAAGGTTTTTTTTTGTTGTTGTTGCTTTTGTGTAAGAGAAGGGAGCTGCAGAAAAGGAAGAAAGCCATCTGCTTCTCTCAGATCCAAAGGAAAGAGATGCTGAAGCAACTGTGTAGAGAGCGGCATAACTAAACAACTGAAGTGATTAGGACACCAGCACAGGACAGAAGACACAGAGCCTAATGCTTCTTTCAGACAAATACAATAAAATAAACAGAACATACTTCTAAAAAAAAAATACCAGTAGTGAGTGACAAGGACCAAGAGAAGCTAGTAAATGAAGGGCAGAGGTGGAGTCTGTCATATGATAAGATGCACCCAATGGAAGTAAAGCTCCATTTCCTTACGGGCTGCATTTTCTAAAGGTTAACACACACTTGGACTCATAGTGGATACATGGTGGAAACCATCACTCTTCCATCTGACCCTCAACTCCGCTGTCCCTGTCTGCCACATCAGTGAGGATCTCTACATGATTGGGTTGAAGAAGTGTCCAAGTGTTGAAGAAAAAAACATGCCGCACATGTCTTTGACTAGAAAAGTCTAACTTGGCAGCCATACTGATAACAGCCGGGCAGGTATAGAGTACATAAAGCATATACAGTCTCTGAATAGGAAAAAAAAAATATTACTATTAAGACTATATTCCAGTAACATATTTTAAATTCAGAAAAGCTTTTGACAAGATTGACATGCTCACCAAGACTGCATTAATTTGATAAGACAGTAAAAACATTAATATTGTGAAATTCAAAAAAAATTGAAACTTGTTTTTAAAATGTTTAATATATATATATATATATATATATATATATATATATATATATATATATATATATATATATATATATACAGAAACTGAAATTTCTGCATAATTTCTCCAGTCTTCAGTGTCACATGATCCTTCAGAAATCATTCTAATATTCTGATTTGCTTTATTATCTAAGCAGTTGCAGTGCTTTTTTTAAAGCTACACTGTGTAACTTTTTTAGTTTATTCTTAGCTAAAAACATTTAGTTCTTTCAAATATATATGTGCTCATTAATGTATATTTACTTTTTTCAAGTAATAAAATATTCTCTTAAGTTTATAATATGCCATTGAAAATACATACAAATGAGGGGTTCAGATGGCGGTCGCCGTGTTGCTCCTCCATCTTGAAAGTACATTAGCCAAAGAGGGACATACCCGTAAATTCAAGCTTCGCCTTTCACGTTTTAACACTCGATGGCACCGTGTCGAATGTAAAGAGGGGGATTGCCATGTTAATCTTGGACTAAATCGGCCACCGTAGGAGTTAAAACGAAATCAGAATTGAGAGGAACAGAAACTATTATTTACTGGATGTAAAATATTTGTATACTGGATTATTTACCTTTTCACCACTAGATGGGGGAAAATATCACACAGTGTAGCTTTAATAAAAATATTAAAAGTATTAATTCTTAAAAAAAAGTATATTTATGCTGTCTAGATAAATTTGGATGTCATGAGTCTGAAAAAGTACATTCTTGTAGAATTTGTTGAGTCCTTACATGTCAGAAAAAAGAAAGCAGCTACAAACTTCACCAAGAGTAACTGGGCTCAGACTGTCTACGACGCTAGAATAAAAAATATAAAAAACTGCAGTCTGGGTAATTGGCAGCATGCAGCAATGCGCATCGTATTAGGATTATTCTCCATGGAAACATTTTTTTTTTTTTTTTAGTTCTTTGCCTTCTGACCACTTGCAACTTTGCTTTTTTTTCTTTTTCTGCATTAATTTCTGCTTCATTTTATCAGCAGTGCAACACCTAGTGCCGAGTACGTAAGAAAGAGTAATGCATAATAATATAAAGATAAAGAAACCGCAGAAAGAGGATGCAAACTGCCAGAAGCAACCATCAAGAGACTCTGAGCCATATGACTCCCAGCAGAATATTCTGGAAAACAGTAGGAATGCCGTTTCTGACACACCCCCACCTTTCCTCCATCATTAGTTTAATAACCATCCGATAAGCAGCACAGGATCATGCCGTTCTCTTTCTCTCCCTGATGGTCATAGACCTCAGAACCTGGCTGTGTTATGCCACTACTGAAACAATGGGGCTTGATGAGCCTGCCGCCACCATTGAGGGTTTCACATTGATCTTGTCCCATTAATATAAGCCGCTTAGGCTGTCCCACAGAGACACTGCGTAAGAGTTCCAGGCCATGTTTCTGAACTGTTCCAACATTGCACACACGGACAAAATAAGCCCTACACTCACCATCCTGCTGGTTATCAGAAAACCATGTGAATATTAGAAGCACTTTGAAATAAAAGCCCATTCCCACTGACAGTAGATGAGAGCTGTTTGCATGACAAGAAGTTTATACCCACACACACACACACACACACACACACACACACACACACACACACACACACACACACACACACACATTCAAGTGTACATGCTGAGTCATTTATATTTAACCTTTTGCAGATGTTTTCATCCAAAGGGACTAACAAATGAGAAAAAGCGCAAGACATTTTTCATGAACGATCCAGCGATAAAAGTACTGCAATACAATTGTAGTACAAAAACTGAAGAGTAAATACAGAATGAATAGCAGATGGATAGCAAAATAAGAACATTTTACACAAATGATTGATCTTTGTCTATATGAAATTATAAAGGAATGTGTGAACAATCCCAGATCATCCATTGTCTCTGAAAATATCTAATAAAAAAAAATAAAAAAACAGCCTCAGAAGTCGTCATCTGATGCAATTCTATATGATTTAGATGTGAGTGTGTCACGTTCGGCCCTCCCTAAAAAAAAAAAAAAAAAGGCATTGTGACACCAAACATGGAAGAAGAATGCAGTGTTGTTTACTACTATGACAAAGAGTGCTTCAGGATCAACTAAATGCTAGATTCAAAAGTGGCAAAAGTTCACGCCACAATTTCTTTAAGATACGCACTAGGAGTTTGCCGCTTATTATTCTATTATTGCAGAGACATTGATTTTACATTTTCATGCCCCTGAAGGTCTGGCTACACAAAAGTAAGGCAACAAAAGAAAACACTTTTGAAAGATTTTTGTTTTGTTTTGTTCCTCACACGTATCACATGAAAGTCTTTGTGACATCGTTATGTTGAGTAAATGATGACAGAATGGCGTTTGTGATAGTCTTAAAGGCTCACTGAAGTGCTTTGGAACGTCCAGCATTATTCAATGTGTTGACGTAATTTCCCCTGAAACGGCTCCAGCTGTTAGCAGCTCCTCCCCTTTTTTGAAACAGCCAATAGCGTTTTGTTAATATACAGTTTGACTAGAGCGCAAGAGTGGACCTTTCTCTGTTTGGTAAAGCCAGTTTCCTCTAACTGTTTGCCATCATAATCTCCTCCATATCTCTTTTGAAATGCAGCATTCTTTTCAGAATTCAAATGGGTCGATATATTTGTTGTCAGCGCGGACTCGCGCATATGTTCCGCGCTGCGCACTCGTGTCTGTAGTCTAAATTTAGACCAGAGCCGTTGGGGTGTGTGCGCTGAGGCGATGCGTGAAACTAACGTGAAAACAGACTTTATTCGCCTCAAATGAAAGCATATTTACACTGAATTATTTCCTATCACATATATAGTGTGCTATGTGCCTTTCACCATGTAGAAATTAGTAAATGTGTGTTAACAACTGACCGATTTCAGCCGCAGCTTCAGCAGTGTAAGGGGGCGGGCTTTTAGGCATTTTGATTGGACAGAAGATTTGACGAGAAAGTGAAGTCTGCGATGATGTCACCAAAATCTGAGATTCATTTTAAAGGAAGTGGGAGACTGTAAATTTTGAATGCTTTTATCTCCTCAATGCAAATTTTGTCACAGTTTTGGAACATACTAGCTTATTCATAACTTTAAGGCTAACACAGTCATACTAAAAGCTAAACAACTTAAATTTTGATTTCAGTGGACCTTTAAAGGTCCCATGGCATGGATTCTTTTATTATTTTATAATGTTTCCTGAGGTGTAATTATATTGTTAGTATGGTTTTTACATAATAAAAAAAAAAAAAAAAAAAAAAAAAATCATAATTTAGAAATAAAGGCATTTTTTTCTATACTGATATTAGCCCTCTGGCTTGAATGCTCTGTTTAAAGGGGCGTGTCTGCTGTAAGTCCAGTGAAAACACCCACTGTTGTGATTGGCTGACATATTTGCATTTGAAAAGAGATTACGTGCAGAGGGGGCGTGGTTTAGTCATGCGCGAGGCCACGATCAGCAGCAGTAGCACTCACTGCCGGTCGAGAGAGAAAGACTAAGCTGGGGAAAGATTGCTGAGGAAGTGTTATTGTACTGAGTTGTTGAGAACACAAGTTTACTTTGTTTGTATCTGAGAGCTCTGAATAAACACGAGTGAACTTTGCAATGTCATTTCTCTCACAAAATGCTTTCACCACAACTAACAACAAACGCGACATCGACATGAATACAGTAAGAGCTTCTGTTGAGCATAACAGCGTCATTCAAACGGCAGTTTAGGCAAGTGTGCACTACAGATATACGTATGATGGACAGATCCCAACATTATAAATGGTTCTTTGATCGCTCTCTGTAGTTTAACTATTTAACTAACAGATTTCTTTCATGCTACTAACAAAAACGTGTGAAGTTGATAGTTTTAGTCACTGGCTTGATTCACAGATGCATCAAGATGGCCAGCAGCAGGACTGACAGTATTAAACGATTTAGAAATAAAGTCTGTGTGAACTTGAATGATTAGCTACACATCAAAACTCACTGATCCCTGATCAGGCATTACTGAACACTGTTACTCAGTGTTTGTGGCGGTGCTGTCGAATCCATATGGTAAAGCCTGTGCTGCTGACATCACGACTGATAAACTGACTCCTTTCTCTACTAATTCTCTGGGTGGGCAAAGCAGAGGAAGGGGAGGAAACCTTTCCTGGTATGACGTCATAAGAATTCAAGGTCAGCTCATCGTAGCTCTTATATCCTCAAAGGCAGAGAAAGACAGCCAGAACTCAGCTTACACCGATCAAAATGTATAGTCACTAGGGGACAATTTTCAGGCTAGGGGAACTCATATTAATGTTGAAAAACATCATAAAAAATAAAATAAAAATCATGCCATGGGACCTTTAAGGCCCGTTCACACCAAGATAAAGATATATTGTTCTAAAAATCATTCTCAATATTAATGAATATAAGAGTTCACACCACAGTGATACTGATAAAGTCACAGATAAACAATATTGTTGGAATCACTTGCAGAAAAAAAAAAAATTCTCCAGCAGATGATCGATAAAAACATTGACAGCCAATCAGAATTCATCCTGCTGTAACAAGCTTGAGCACTTAAAGTGACAGACAAGCACACGCTTAGAATAAACAACAATATTGTCTGCTGGTGTGGACGCTAATTATCTTTATAGTTATTGTTCTTGGTGTGAACAGGCCTTTAGCCCCAGGGTCAGGAACCTGTTGTGACCAATGCAATGCAATGCAATGACCAGTTTTTGCTTAATGCACTTTTCCAAAATAGTCACAGTAAAAAAAAAAAAAAAAAAAAAAAAAAAAAAATACTCCTAATATTAATACTAATACTAATATTATAAAACAACATGTTACTTTTTCCAATAACATTTAAATAATATTAACTTTATTAGGTCCATCGACAACTAAAAACTAGCAATAAATAAGTTGCAATATGGAATTAATTGTGCAAGTTTAAGTGAGTATTTGACATGTTTGCATTGTGACATTTCTGAACGTATTTGACTGTTTAGACGTGCAACCGTAGCCAAGGCTCAGAGCACGTCCACAGAAAGCATGCTTTTAAAACCCTTTTGCATGTACAATCACACGATCTTATCACACCCTATGCTCCAGGGACCAGCCAAGATTGATCACACCGGTGTGATTAGAATGTTCAGTGTAGCACGTGATCAACTTCTAAATTCAAATGTGCTTTTGTTCTGTTCGCTGGCGCTGAGGCAGAGTGACAGATGTACTCAGTGCTTGTCATATACAACAACTATTTAGTGTTTAACAAATAAGTACAGGCAAAACAGTACATTAAACGTTTGTAAAGTACACACTGATGTTTATGGAAATGACAATCCTTTCCACTTGAATTTTTATTAATATCAGATACACATTGTGCAAGTAACTTTAACGTTTTCACTATTCTTCTCCCAGTTTACCGGCCACTTTCATGTATTTCGGTAGGGGTTGATTCATGTGTTGTCAATCCAATAGATCCGATTCTCTGAACTGCAGCACAAACTATATGGCGGCGCCCATGGCGCATATAACTCAACTAACATGATCGTTATGAAGGTGTACCGGAATATATGACATTTCATATTATAGTTTCCAAATTTGTGAATATTTTTACTAAAAAAATAAATGAAAGCAAATCATCCAGCCCTTTTGTGACTTTGGTGTCAAGTGACAAAAAAATAAAGTGATATGTTCTAAATTACGTCAACTTGACAAACTCACAAAACAATATTTTAAACTTAATATCAAGAACATCCCACACTTTACTTTCTCATAATTCATGTTTCGTTATGAATAACTTCAAACAGTATCGTCAACTGAAAGCTGCGCGGATTATCATAAATACGACACATTTATAGGACATAAAAGGTCTCTGAGGCAAAAGCGAAAGTACCCAGTGAAATGTATTTTGGCAAAGCACCAGTTTCAATAAAAGGAAATGTTTCAGTCCAGGGACTTTTTTTTATATACTTTTACATTTCCGCTGCTGTTCGAAAAATTGTTTTCGCCATTACCACAAACAAGCTAATTAGCTGCTTGAATTGCAGGAGCTCTAGGTTACCACAGAAACGTAAGTGGTTTGCAGTTTATTGCTGTCTTGACACTCGCGAACAGCACTGAACACGCACTTTGGCTGGTGCAACTTGAAATATATTACTATTACCATAAACTTTTCATTAACTTTGGTAGGCTGTGCAACAAAGGAATTATAATTGGCTGCTTTTTCTGCAGAAAGCTGATCTCTGTTGATGTGCTTAATTTTTGTATTGTCATCTGCTGGTAAATGATGAGAGACCTGGAGTGACTTGCAGATCAGAAAGTCATTCCACCACAGAGGAACAAAGATTGTTGTAAGTGGGCTGGAATTACTATAGCAGCAGGCAGCCTCTCACAGACTCGTATGTCACAAGTTACTGAGGTCACATGCATGTTATATCTACAAGCTCTCTTCTGGAGACACTCTTTAGGATGTATGGGCTAGTCTGGCTCTAAAAGGCCAGTGGCTGGTTGCGTAAACAACACTTATCAAAAGGGCATCCAGGTTAAACGCCGCCCTGCTGCTGTCTGCCATGATCAGTTTTGAAGGCGAGAAATGCCAAGTCTAACTGTGATGTTGCTTTATATTCCCATAGTCTCTCGCTAACAAGCAACGGAGTGACATTTTAGCACGTGATTTGTCTGTGAGACACTGATTTTGATTCTGAATATATGAATGCTTGGGAAGGAGTGTGTGCTGCTGTGAGTGAGTGTATGTGTGTGTGTGATAATGACAGAGGCGTCCTTGAGGGCTGTTACTCAAGGATAAAACCAAAACAAACCCTGTAATTGATGTAGTTTGGAGAGCAGAGGGGTCTTAATGTATGATGTTTCCTCAAGAGTTGAACAATAAGGAACCCAACAGTGCTACCTAGCAACAGACTGAAGAGTGAATTCTCATTCAAAAAAAAAAGGAAAAAAGTGTGTGTGTGTGTGTGTGTGTGTGTGTGTGTTACGTATGTGAAAGACAAGCAAGAGGAAGAATATGTATCGGTCTGACACCTAGCCTGCAACAGAGGTGTTACATCTTCAACATGTCACTGTATAAAACCCAATATCCGACATGTTTAGTTTGCTTAACCTCTCTTCCGAGGTTGCGACTAGCTATTTGATAAAATGCTTTCATTCTTACAAGCACCCCTACCCCCACCCCCCGCACCCCTCAAATTCAAATGGGTGATACTAGTGTCCTCCTCGACAGGAGAATAAAGCTACACCATCAGCACTCACTTTATGATGTGGGTACAACAAAGCTCTTTTTCCTCAGAACATTTTTACTCTTATTCGAGCGACAGGTCAGGGCTATATATATACTTGCTTGCAATGGAGTGTTTAAAACAGTGTTTTCCAACCACTGTGCTGCAGGTGTGACAGGTTGCTAGGTGTTCTGTGCAAAATGATCACATGCCAAAAAGAGTTAATTAATAAAACAAATGCTACAAATAATACTGTCACTTGGGCGAACCCCCCCCCCCCTCTCTCTCTCTCTCTCTCTCTCTCACTCTCTCTCTCTTAAAGTGGCTTTTAAAGTATATAAAATATATCGATGCTATTGGACCTTTGTGTTTTACAAGTATTTCACCTTGTAAAACACAAAGAGCTTAAAAGATTTAAAAGAGCTTGTGACTAAACCTCATAACCATTAGATCTTCAAAACGTTAGTCAAACCTCATAACTCCACCCCACAACTTTTTAAAATGAAATACTGCACACAATTTGGAGATCTCTGCTTGTTTGCAATGCAAAGGAAATGAAGAAGTGATGTTTGAATAAAAATAGTGTTTTCTTTACTCAAGGGTCAGTCTGTCTATCTATGTTACGCAAAAATGTTAAGCCGCACAACTGATATCAACATTGATAATAATAAGAGAAAATGTTACCTGAGCACCAAATCATCATATTAGAATGATTTCTGAAGGATCATGTGACACTAAAGACTGGAGTAATGATGCTGAAAATTCAGCTGTCATCACAAGAATAAATTAGATTTTCAATTATATTTAAACAGAAAATGTGTAATAATATTCTGCAATATTACTGATCTACTCTATTTTTGATTAAATAAATGCAGCATTTGTATGCATAAGAGACTTCCAAAAACAAAATTCAGGTCTCAAGGTTCAAAATTCAATTGAACATGTTTAAGTGACTGATCACATCAATTATTTTTTTTTTTGTTGTTGGCCAAACTGAATTTAGGTGAATTAAATTGCATCAATTCACAAAAATGAAATTTGGCCAACTGAAAAATTTAGATGTCAGTCACTAGAAAATGTTCAATTGGAGACCTGATTTTTTTTTTTTTGCAGTGTAACATTTTCAAACTTTCAACAATTATATATTATTTTTTAAATTAGCTTTTAAGCTTTTTATTATTATCATCATCATCATTATCAATAGTATGGATGTTAGCCAAAACATTTTTTTTTGTGCATAGTTCTGCTCATAGCATGTACATATGAGTCGGCCATGAAGGAGTTAATCAAAGGATGACTTTTTAAATATGTTCTAAGCTAAGCAGCTCAGCTACATTTTCTGCACTGCCAAGCACAACATGGTCCAACCAAACGCTGATTGCCCAAGTGCATGGTCTCAACCCTCAGAGCAACAGGGACTCTATCCCAGAATACATGTTCACATTCCTCTGTGTGAGATTGGCCTGCGCTGTAGCTACTCCATACTGAAATAAACCAGTTTATGTGGGTGCACAATGCATTCCTCAGCCGTACATTGATTGCAGTCTGCTAAGAAAACCCAGACTGTTGACTAAAGATCTCTCTCTCTCTCTCTCTATCTTTCTCTCTCTCTCTCTCTCTCTCTCTCTCTCTCTCTATATATATATATATCTGTATCTGTATCTGTATATATATATATATATATATATGAAAAGAGTACGGCCTAAATAGTCCAATAAACCACCGGACAGACAATCTATGGATTGATTGTGAGTGTGTGTGTGTGTGAGAAACTGAGGAAAAAGTGAATTTTTAGGGCCACAAAATGAGGTCCTCCATCACCTTTTTTCCAATGACAGTCGCCCCACATACAATACACAGCAGACGCAGACATAGTCCATCTCTTCTCTATATATTTAATATCTCTGCACTCAGCAGAAAAAAGCCCCAGCCTCTTTAGAGAGCGCTCAGTTCATATTCATCCTATTCAAGCTCAAAAGAGCATTTATTGAGACTAGAATCAGCCACAGCCACAAAAAAACAAAACAAAACAAAAACTTCTGTTCTCATCAACTTGGCCTGTTCAGCCATTTATCCAGTTATTCATAAACAGTGGAAGAATATGCTGTTATCCCAGTTGTTATTTAACACTGATACAGTGATTCTCTGTATGCTTAAAAATAGAAGCTCTGTTCCAGTGCTCTCATGCTGAGATCATCACATCTTTTTTTCACCATTCTGTCTGTCTCAAGGCTACGATACAGCTCATCATATAGCATACACTAGCCTGTAACACATCAAAGTTGAACCTCTACTTTTGAAAACAATTTGGGCCAAACTTTTATTTCCAACTCA
This sequence comes from Pseudorasbora parva, assembly GCF_024679245.1. Lineage (NCBI taxonomy): Eukaryota > Metazoa > Chordata > Actinopteri > Cypriniformes > Gobionidae > Pseudorasbora > Pseudorasbora parva. Next base: position 18,935,111 of record NC_090175.1, on the reverse strand, counting down.
TCTCTCTCATCTGTGGTACAAATGTCAGGAACCTGCTCCTCTCTCACACTGACACTGATAGTCAGCTGAATGCATTAGATATGCCTAGCACACCAGCCAGTGTTAATACGCGGCTGTATCGAACAGGCCGTGTTTGAGAGGCGGCTTGAAATGATCTTCAGGCCGTGTACGGCTCATGTAAAATGGTAGATTCGTCACGCCGGGCCAAGGCGGGCGAGTCGGATGGGATGGCACGACGTGACATGAAAGCATCAAAGGAAGACGGTTTGACAAAGACTGTTGTTTTTGATGAAGTAGGCTGAAAAATATCTTGACTATCTCTCTAAAACTGACAGACAAAGAACTCCTCGACCAGAGCAAGATAATGAGAGCAATGTTTCTCCCCTCAGATCTCCCAGGTGTAAGCGATCGGTTTTGAACATTTGCGGTTTTTCTTTGTAACAGAGTGGTCACGTAATGCGTATTTACATATAAAGTAATACTCAAAACCGCATGAATTCACTGTGTAAATATTTACAATGCCTCGTGTCAAATGTTTTCTGCATGTTAATATCCGACTCTCTTGAATACTTGATTCTAACGGGCCAATCACAGCATTCTGTTCAGACTGAATGTATAATAACTGGTCTGGTTTGTCTCTCGTAACACTTTCTTCTTGCATAACATCATCATTTCAACTTAAATAAATATCCACATACAAATTGGCCATAATCACAAAATAAACCTCTTCAGGATGATACAAGACTCCTCCACTTGCTGTCCAGTTCTTGATTACCCTGTCATGGTTTTTTTGACTGTAAATGATGTTGAACTTAGTTAGGAAACCTGCTTATAATTAAACATGGCTGTTATTTCTACAGTATATTAATGGGGTGTGAGACGGATACTGTATACTAAGTTTCCATTTTCAAAGGAACAGTTATGCATCATCGGCACAAAATCATCGCAAGCAGATTTTACAGTAAAGATGTGCTCAGTGATATGATATGATGAAAGATGCAAAAGACCAGCTCACATTGAACAAACTATCAGATTTATAATAGCAATTTTCTGTATTGTTGTTTGAATTAAGGTGCACAGGGACCTACTTTTGCTGATGTCTGCATTAAGTTAAAGTGAGTCAGTGTGTTTAAGAGAGAGAAAGTGAGAGAGAAGCAAAGAATGGAATAAAATGATAATGAAAAAGCAAAGTGGGATGTAATCAGTAAATTACCTCATGGGAAATGGTGATAATATTTTCTCTGTGGACTCGACCTCCTATAAATTACACTTTGCATTTAATAAGCCTTTATCATGAACTTGCTACCTTCTATGCATTTACCTAATTAATCAGAGATGGCAGTGCAACGGCTAACGTGCTTTACTTTGTATTTTACCGTGGTAACGCCCAACCCCCCCCCCCCCCCCCCAAAAAAAAACCTCATTCTAATTAGGAGAGATGATCTAGTTTAATGAGAATTGATGGATATTCTCCTGCTCTGTGAATCCATTCTCTTTTGTTTCATCCCCCTTATCCTCCGTCCCAACGAACCCAACTGCAAATCAGCCACTTCTATAAAAATGGCAAATTAACCTGTGTGTTTGATTTATGGGCTTAATTTTCTGAGGATTTGACTCTGCTACGATAGTCCACTTCACCTCTAAAGCTTTCTGATGATTAGATTTAGACTGTGTCAAAAAGTCAAACAGCTTAGAGACAAGTGTCCCTGAACCCCTCCCTTTACTGACGCACTCGCTAACCATTAACAGCAACTTTATTCCCTTATCTTACATCCTTGTTAAAGACTTTAGCCCTAGAATAGCATAGCCCTTATGCACCAAACCACACGCATATTGTGGATGGGATGACTTCATATGCTGGTAGAGATAGCGTTAATACCGCGGGATATTTGCACACGCGCTTTATGAATACCGCATGCAATGTGCCACAAGTCAAGACTATGATGAAACTGGATATATATATATATATATATATATATATATATATATATATATATATATATATATATATATATATATATATATATATATTTTTTTTTTTTTTACTGTTTTTAGTGTGTTACATAAAACACAATTGTTTCTTACAACTGCGATGTGTCACTCACTAAAATGTTCTCTTTTGGATGTCTTAAAGTTGCAATTTTACTCTGCTCAGCGACCAGCAGCGTTTTATTTTATCATTAGTTAAAGTCTGCATTTACACAGAGGACCTGTTTTTGGAAGAGCACGAAAGAGCAGAAGCGCTTCACTGGCACATCTCAAAATGAATTCCACTCAGCATAAAAGCCAACATCACTTCAATCTGGTCCAAGAAACACAGCAGAATTTGGCAGCCTTGTAAAAGTTTAATCGAGTAATCCCATAACCCACTGGGTCAGTCCTTGTTATCTCTCCACACAAAGATGGCCACTGCATTGTTGAGTAAATGTTGTCTCTAATACACTTACACAGTGACTTCTGATAGAAATCCTGTTAATATTACATGTGAAGCCGGGCTTTGATGATGTAGGACAAGCTAAAACTAGGGCTTTCCCCAAGAGAAACCCAACACTGCCTCAAGGGAGACTGCCTTATCTGTTTTCTCTCTTCTGCACTTTAGAGTCAGATGACATCGCTGCCAGGAAACGGTTTTGTTCTCTGCTATTTTTTTTACACGGAGAGGAAAGGAAAGGAAAGGAAAGGAAAGGAAAGGAAAGGAAAGGAAAGGAAAGGAAAGGAAAGGAAAGGAAAGGAAAGGAAAGGAAAGGAAAGGAAAGGAAAGGAAAGGAAAGGAAAGGAAAGGAAAGGAAAGGAAAGGAATTAAATTAAATAATGAAATGAAATGAAATGAAAGAAAGAAAGAAAGAAAGAAAGAAAGAAAGAAAGAAAGAAAGAAAGAAAGAAAGAAAGAAAGAAAGAAAGAAAGAAAGAAAGAAAGAAAGAAAGAAAGAAAGAAAGAATTGTCAAAAACAAAATGCAAACAGCTTACCTTTGTGGGTACAACAGTTTATCAACCTTGTGCCTTATTTACCTGCAGTAGTAACATGTACCCTTACAGTAGTAATATGAACTTCTATGTACTATAAAAATGATATGATCATTAAGTCAGGGCAACATATGTTTTTACATGAACTCAGGTTAAGGGTGTGTTCACAAAAAACAAACACAATTACCCAATATGCTTACAAAATATTTTAATACAATTTTGATTAAGGTTGTTGATTCTCAAAAAATGTTCATTGTATTAATAAAAAAAAAAAAAAAAAAATTCAATGAACTCAAAATTTTAAGGCAACCAGCCTAACTTTTTTTTATTTTTATTTTTTTACAGTGTGGAGCGATTTCTCTGTGCAGTTCATTTGAATGTGTGAACGCTTCCATGCAAAACACTGGTGCCCACCAAACAAGCTGACAGAGACTGCTGAAAAGAAGAGTCTCGTTCCACTTCCAAACTAACTCTGGTGTGTTTCAAATGATACATGAACGGAGAGACTTGTAAACGCACCCAAAACAGGAAGATGAGACCCTAAAAAGGTCAGCATGCTCACATATACCTGTTTTTTTTTTCTCATTACAGTCGTGATTTTGCCCTTCAGTTTGATCTAGGCATCAGAACCACATCTCCTTGCAGAGCTTCGTTTTTGTGTGTGAGACGGAGGGATTCCTGCCGCTGTTTGACACTAACACATTTTATAAGCTCTTCACAAGTTCTCAGCTGGTCAAAATAACATCATATGTAGGGTATGCACATCAGACATTTTCAACCGACATCTAAAATAGGCAATAAACGTATCATTTAGGTTCTGCATCTTTTGGTTCAGTGATAAAACTGAATACAAATATATATAGAGAGAGTACAGACTCTGAAGAAATATCTGTGGAGAAACATTTAGAATTCAACTCATGACCTTATGATAATGTCCCAAGCAGATAGAAGTTTGGTCCGCCCTGCTCCCCTCATCAAATCACACATACACTGCGAGAATGTGGTAGATTCTTCAAAGTTTCTTTCGGCAAAGGGCCCGACTGGAGACGCAGATGTGTGCTAAGAAGCACAGTGAACCCGGCGCTGTTAGCCACATGCCCTAATAATGCTAAATTGTCATTTCATTAGCTCTAATTACTAAAGACCTTTAAGAGCAACGGGGCAGACACACTGTAACTAATTTCCAGAGCCCGCTGTATGTAATTCTTCAGGAATATTTCTCATGGACTCTCCTGATGTCGAACCACAGAAAGCAAATTCGAAGAATAAAATATTTGCAACATCTCCTATTAAGACACCTGAAAGCCTTTCCAGATGGCATGGTGACAAAAACTTTCTAATGTCATCCAAGATTTGGATGGCTACCGTGGAGAGGAAAAATACAGAACAAATTGTGAGCGTTATGAGATTACTGTATTAGCTGGTGTTGAGGTGGCATAGCTGTTATCCTGCAGTGTCAGAAATACTATGAAGGCGGCCAGCAGGAAATGGACCTGTGTGAATGTGTTACAAATTGCGATATTCTGTTTTTGTGTTTGTTGTGAATTGTAAATGCAGTACCCACACATATAATCTACTTACAATGTACCAGCATCCCAGTAATATGTCTGGTGGCCACTGCTCTTTGGCGAACCGTTAACCTTGTTTGGTAGAGAGCAGTGCATTAATTCATGCTCATGAAATGACTCTTAATCAATATCAGCCACAGGAAATAGCATGATCGCAATCAGCAGACGCTATTTATTGTGGAAATCTATAAAACTGATCGTGTACACCGAGCCGTCAGCCTTGAAGGAGTCTCTCTAATATCAACATTTATGTTAAATGAAGCAGAGTGTGTTCAGTTTAATTAAACATACTTTTTAGATTGTTCCAAAAGTTATTTAAAGGCAGGACAATCAATGCCAGGTTATGACAAAGTCCCACTTTGATAAATTCAGGCTACATATCTATGAAACATTTCCTCCACTAGTAGCTGTAGGAGTTGATCTCAATGGAAAAGTCTGCTATTGATTAAAAATAAATCATTTTTCAGCGTCACTAAACTGTAATTTACAATTAAGCAATTAAGAACATGAGTACACAGGTTTACTGTTAAGTTGAAAATCTTGACTTGGCCGTAGGCAGTCGTGGTTATTTTTTTTAGACTCAATGGACTTTGGATTTACGACCTTGGACCTTGGATTTTTTATTTTGACCAGCTTTTAACTGCCGTTAAAAACTACTGTCAGGATTTACTAAAGACACGCAGTGATAATTTTTCGCTGATAAGGCGTGGACAGGGTTATTTTTGCTGCTGACCTTATATACATTTGTAGGAGTTTTCCTTTCAGGCACAAAATTTATGGGAGGTGAGCATTTAAATGTGTCATGCGAGGTGATTTACTAAGGTTAGCGCTCGTCAATTTACTGGTGTTTGCGCCATTATTTACCGCCTTAAACCAGAAGCTAACTGGTAGATTGCGTTGGTCATTATGGAAATAATCTGGCTGCGTCTGTGTTTATTAAATTGTTAATAGTTGAACCGTCACACTCCCATCTGCGCATTTATGGAATTGCGCTCTCATGCCAATTTGCCCCATTTAGAAAAATCTGGCCCAAAATATATTGTTAAAACCAGGATCTATTTTCTAAATGCATGCTGATCATTTGATGAACAATTCATTCATGAATAATGACTCATTTTTTGGACCTCATATTTTTTAAAATCAGAATGTTGTAACTCCATCTTGAAATGCCAGATTCTCTCTGGTGACGTATATATTTAGTCCACTCAAACCCTGTCCTTTTTTCAGTCGACCACAGATCTGCCTTCATTCAATCAACAACAAAATGATAGAACCTGTGTGTGTACAACGTGACAATACAGAAGAAAAAGAGCTTTCCCTACGCCAGTTACCTCATGGCTAATTATTTTTTTCCCCACAATAGAATTGTTTCAACACAGAATTGTTGTATAGGGTTCGGAAAGGCCCTATCACTCCATTTAAAATAACATTTGCTATGTTATAATGAGTCTCTCTTCACGACTGAACAAAGTGAAAAGAGCCAAGTCAGAGTAACGAGACAGAGTAACGAGTTCTTGTCTTTTTTAGATAATGGAGAGATGTGGTGAGGTGACGCAGGATATGGAGCTGTGCAGAGGTAGCAGGTGGAGCAGAGAAAGGCAGAGAAATGCGGAGAGAGGATCCTGTAGGAGGAAATAGAGATAGCCTTTAATTTGAGACCAATTGCACAGGGGAGATGGAGCATCATGCAGCAGACACTTGAGAATCGCCCATCTGCAAAGTAATAAATTCCATGCGTATTAGCATCCAGTTTCACCCACACTCTATATCCTTCACACAGGCACCAAGAATCGGGCCCCTAGGTACAAGCAGTCTCTTTATGGCTATGGGAAAACATTGTGAATGAAAAACTGATTGTCAGGCTTAAAAAGCGCACAGGTTCTGCTGTAGAAAGGTACGAGCTGCTTTCCTACTTTATGTGGCCGCCAGACACACAACAAAGCTCACTTTGATTTGCTAATGTCTACAAAAGGATGTGTGTGCCTCAGAAAAGCTAGTGTTTGAATTTGCAAACAGTCATGAAATACAATGTTTGCAGTATTATTGTATTGCAATATTCCTGCCTATTTCAAATGTTAATGTTTATTAAAAAAAAAAAATGTTGTTGCATTTAATGGTATTTGTTCTCTTCATTTGTAATATTTTAAAAAAATAACACAAATCATTTAAAGATTCAATAAAAATCAATGTATTATAAAATAATTGTATATATTAAAACATGCTCTGTAAACCCTGACACTCAAAATAGCTAATTGTTTTGAGTATAGCCAACTCAAAACAACTTAGTTCAAACAAATGAACTCTTATGAGTATTTAGAACTTTTTCACCATGTGAGTTCTCAAAACCGACACATTTTAAGTAATCTAATTTGTTTAATTGTTTTGAGTTTTATAAACGTGTTTCTTTTAATTATATTTTACAACATGGCTGGCCATGACACCCAAAAGTACAGTAAATGCCCAAATTAAGTTATATTATGTTTTGTGTGTGTGTAGGTGTGTGCGCGTGCATGCAAGATTAACATTAAATTGGAGATTTAATAGCGTTTAATGTTTTGTTATGATAGTTTAGAAGAATATCTGTTATGATTTTGTTTTATTTATTTGTTTTGTAGGGTTGCCATCAGTTTGAGAACAGGTATATGTTAAATGTAGTATTGTTGGCTTCATTTTTGGAGTTTAGCCAACTTAATTGGTTTTACAGTGTATGCATATCATTGCAAATCATTATATATGCATGACTTAAACAAGGGAAAGGCTGATATGTGTAATTACAATTGGAGAAAGACCTGGACGAGAAGAAATGTGAATTATATGTCACAATTGATTAATTAATGGATGGACATGCCCATATGCTGAAGATATGGAAACCAAAAAAAAAAAAACAATACATATGTAAACATGGAATGTGTAGTTCCAGCAGCACAACACAGTGCAACAAACTCAAAACTTACACTGCATTAAAAATGTGACAAGGTATATAGTCAAGAAGAGCAAACATACATTTTACAGAGAACTATGGTATTTGACAATCATCAAATAACAACTTCTTTCCCATACCCTGCACATAGAGTATATTAAACTATTCAGGCATGTATATATTTTACACAAATACACTGTAGTTCATAGTCTCCAATCACACCCTGACAAGCGCTTATCACTATAAACAATCAGAACGTACTGTCAAATTGCACACTTAATCAGAGGTGGATGGGGGCTGATGGACAAAACACTTCTCTATTCTGGAGATGAAAAAGGTTTGAAAACCCTATAATACAGAACAGGAACTCCCCACTGTCTCTCCAGTCCTCACACTGACATCTGCAGCATCAGATGTCCTCCTCTGTCCTCTTCGCGCCTGGCTGACCACCCGCAGGGGAATGGCCAGCTAAGCGGCATTTACAGTGTTTTCAATTGGATATGATAAGCTAATTCCACGGCCCGACATTCTGATTCCCTCTAATGTTATTTTTCTTTCTTTTTTAACATGGCTAGCCTGGCCCCAAGCAATAAAAGTTGAAATTGGACAGCTTTAGATTGTCCGATTGCCTGAGATATTCAATTACCGGAGATTAACCCGTGCAAACAAGTGCATCTGGCGCCATCTCTGATCTCACAAAAGTCTGTCTAAGGAAAGAGGCTACAGACTAACAGAGTAACTGCCATATGGAGAGAACAAAAAAAACAAACAAACAAACAAAAAAAAAAAACGGCCATAGCAACTTCCCTATTGCTAAAAAAATACTTTCTGTGATCAATTGTTCCATAGCAGGTACTTCACTTATTTTAGTGATAAATGTTTCACTCAAACCAGTGGCACCATGTCATGACACAATGGTGCCTTATCTTATGAATATTAATTAATTAACCATACAAATTAAATATAAACAATAAGCTGTAGCCATATAGATGGTAAAACCCCTTTTTAAAGTTTTAACATCTTGCAGATACTACACAGACTAGGTTAGGTCAAAATTAAGGTCAGCTCTACATCTTACATCTCACACATAAAAGTATTTAGAGACAGCGAGCTGGACCTTCTCGTCCAAAATCAGTGCCTGACCTCACAAATGTGCTTCTAGAAGAAGGGCCAAAAATTCCCATAAACACCTCTCCTACTACTCTCATAACTCCTATACCTTGAGGAAAGCCTTCCCAGATGAAGCTGTTATAGCTGCAAAGTGTGGACCAACTCCATATTAAACCCTACGGATTAAGAATTGGATTCTATTTAAGTTTATGTGCATGTAAAGGCAGGCATCCCAAAACTTTTGGCAGTATAGTGTATTAAGCAAAGTTTGTTTTGTCACATCATCTATCTACAAAACGCATAGTATCATGAAAACATGCTTTCATTTATTTCCAGCAACTTTAAAATGTCTGAAATGCTTGAACATTCATTTCTGTGGATTCCTTATTAAGAAGATTTATTATAGGGAGCAGTATACCAAAAAAAAAAAAAAAAAAAGATTAATTTACGACTTAAATGGTCCATTGTTTGACATGTGTAGTTTTTGCTGACCAGCTTTAGAATCTTCAGAAATATCAGTCAGTCAGCATATGTACTGTTAATTTATAATATGAGGATTAGATGAACACCATTAATCCTGGTATTGACACTTTAAACAGCATTGACCTGCAATAACGCTATAGCTCCAACTGATACCTGCTATAAAGTGCCTCATAAAACGACTCCTTGTAACTTTAACCACAAATTATCCAATGATCCAATCAGGCAATTAATTCGCTCCTGCCTGTCCATGTCTTAATCACCTTTAGACATTCATTTGCGCAAGTAAAATCAGTCTTGACTGTGGCAGTTTGTTTAGTTAAGGCAGTGGTGTCTATTGTCATTGTGCTATAATATTCAGCATTTGCAAATGGAATACTTTTCACCCAAGTAATTATTACATTGAGTAAGCTACATATACTTTTCACTAAACAAAGTTTAGTAAGTTGGGGATATTGGGCAGCCTTGCAGTACAGTTGTACAACACCATGATGTGGGTGTATGTGATGACAAATGATCCATGAAGAGGGAGGAATCTGAAAGTAATGCCTCCCAGGGAAAAGGTGAGGGAGGAAGAGGCTGATCTATCTGTTCGGAGCTCCTCCCAAATGTGGAGACGCCTCTGCGTTAGATTTCCTCAGAGACCTATAACTCTGCTTGATAAGGGATTACGCCAGTCCAAAGGTCTGGGTCACCACAAATAGACTTGTTCCAATAGCCATCTATCGTGTTCAGCACACCATTTAATGCAGCATGGCCCCCCTTACTGCGGAATAATATTTACTGCCTGCAGCAGTGCGTTTGGAATCATGAAGGCCTGAAGGCCGATTCAATATTGGTTACATTCAGGTCGATATTGATTCTGCATAATCATTAGAGAAGGCAACTTTTCACCCTTCATCTCATCAGGAAGGTCAGTGCTTTAAATTCCAGTCAATGCGACTTCATGAACTGGAGTGGCACTTAAAGTCACACTCAACAAGAGATACGAGTGCTGTTTGCCCTGAATATAAAGGAAGGAGAGCGGTTTCAGATTAGGGTGACCTGAAAAGACCTGAGCTACGTTGGTAAGGTGACTTGCAAAACAGAAGACAGAGGTCTTTCATTCCATGAAACAAAAAGCCTCTGCAATTGGGTTGATTTTAATAGTTGGACACATACTGGGTTAATAGATGCATGAATTCCGGAACGTTCAGCCAGGAAAAGTTGGGACTTTATTCAGGGTACTGAAGGGCAAGAAGGCCAAACTACCTGGAGTTCATTTTCTCCAAGGAGAAAAACATAACACCCCCCCCCCCCCCCCCCCACACACACACACACCCCACACACACACTCACACACACTCTCTCTCACACACACACACACTCAACAACAACACAGAATAAATCAATAAACCTCAATAACTGACCCTTAAACAGTCTCAAGAAATGGCCACAATGCATTCCTGTAAATAATACAAAAAGAAAATAATTCCCATTATCAGTTTTTTTTTTTTTTTTTGTATGTTGTTTTTTTAGGCTAAGAGTCTACTAGTAAATGCTCTGTTCCATTCTGATGGCAGTAGTTTAAAACCGCTATGTTTTACATTAATCGAATTTCAATTAATTTGTTTTAATTAAATGAATACATATTAAATATGCAAAGGGGTAGCAAAGTCATTTAGGCAATAATTGGAACAAAGCCTTTTTTTTTTTTTTTTTTACACAAAACTCAATGTCTGAATAATCATGACTCTAAGAAATTACATAGCACATTTGAAACTAAGCAGTGCTTTGTTAGCTAACACTGCCTCTTGGCACCTCCGATAAATAACTACAGCACATTTCGGATACAGCTGCAAGAATTCTGTTCTAAAGCTTTTTTTATAATGAACATTAAAAGCAAGGAATTCTCCACAGAGATATGGGGATCAAAACAAGACAATAGTAATGATGCACTCCGATAGTAATGAAAAATGCAAACAGAATTAAGAATAAAAGATGGCATAAAGAAAAAGCAAAGCGGGACATAAAAGGAGTGATCCATAAAAGATTATATTCAAATGTATGCAAACAAAAACTTTACAGGAGGATAAAATGTTATCATGGGAGGGAATACAAACAGATTACAGATAAAACAAGGGATGTTGAGATGTCAAATTAATGAGGAAAAGCACGACTGTGTCCTCAGGGGACGACGTTGAGAAGTTTTGTTCCCGAGACCTGAGTGCAGAGACCTTTTGAAGCCCGGGCTGGAAGCTTTTTCTCTATAGGATAGGATCCCTAGTGAGCCAGCTAGCTGAAAAAGTAGGTTATGGAGATTCAAATGCATACAGATGCAGGTCAGGACTGCTCAGCACGTATTCTTTTTCTGTATAATGAAGACACAAAGAGACTTGTCACTATACACCACGCTAAAAATTCACAGGGAGGAGTGATGTAACCTCCAACTTATGGAACATTTGCTGTACACCTTGAGGTTAAAGGGTTAGTTCACCCAAAAATGAAATTGATGTCATTAATGACTCACCCTAATGTTGTTCCACACCCGTAAGACCTCTGTTCATCTTCAGAACACAGTTTAAGATATTTTATATTTAGTGCGAGAGCGTATGGAAGTGTATGCACACTATACTGCTCATGTCCAGAAAGGGAATAAAAACATTATCAAAGTAGTCCATATGTGACATCAGTTAGTTAATTAGAATCTCTTGAAGCATTGAAAATACATTTTAGTCCAAAATTAACAAAAACTACGACTTTATTCAGCATTTGACTCTTCAGAAGACAGAAGACTCTTCCGCGTTTGTTTTCAATCCTCAAATAAAGATTCAAACGGTTATGAATCAGTGTATCGATTCATGATTCGGATAGCCAATGTCACGTGATTTCAGCAGTTTGGTATGCGATCCGAATCATGAATCGATACACTGATTCATAACCGTTTGAATCTTTATTTGAGGATTAAAAAAAAACTAACAGAAAAGAGAAGACAATGCTGAATAAAGTCGTAGTTTTTGTTATTTTTGGACCAAAAAGTATTTTCCATGCTTCAAAAGATTCTAATTAACTAACTGATGTCACATATGGACTACTTTGATGATGTTTTTATTCCCTTTCTGGACATGGAGAGTATAGTGTGCATACACTTGCATACGCTCTTGGACTAAATCTAAAATATCTTAAACTGTGTTCTGAAGATGAACGGAGGTCTTACGGGTGTGGAACGACATTAGGGTGAGTCATTAATAACATCAATTTCATTTTTGTGTGAACTAACCCTTTAAGTATCTTACTGATGAGCTTAATTTGGAAACTGATCAATTTGACTACCATCATCCCAGTAGACAACATTGTATTGGTCAACAGAAGGTGCATTAAGAACTGCAATTTCTGAATAACACAGGACGCAGAAAAATGTGTGCCATCCCTAAACGTGTCAAAGGACAGGAAGCTATCGGCTAAACATGAACACAGTGTGAGATCAGGGTGCGAGTTTACAGAGAAAGAAAGATGAGTAGAACAAGAAAACAAGTTTGTTGTGGAACCTTTTGAGAAAAGGCTCAAGGATTTAGACAATTCAGATTTGTTCCTGGCGGCCAAGAGCCAGAATGATGGACCACAGTCGCTCCAGTATTTGAATTGTTATGGACTTGATATGATGTCCTTGCAATCTCCGCTTTTCCATCAACCTTTTTTACCTCTATAAAGCGGAAATGTTTTTATTTTTTATTTTTTTATCTTAGCTTGAAAGGGACTCTCTATAACCTTTGTTTCAGTGAACAAAAGCATGCGAATGTTTTGATCAGCACACGGTGAAGGAACTGTTAATAAGAACAAGATACTATGGGAAGGGCATCGATTAAATAATGTGTAAAAGTCGGATTGCAGCAGAGGATACAGTTATTAGATGAAGCATGAATCCTCTGGTGATGAGGGGCATGTGAAAAACAGACTTTTATTACAATCCTTGGTCTGCATGACAGTGAAAAATTGGCCTTCATCATTGATCTGAGACCCTCTTTGTGTTTCTTTCTTATTATGGCTATATGGATCATATAATGGTGATATTCTAATTATGTTTGGAGATTCTGAGAGTATTGGCAATCTTTGGACATTAGCACTTGAATAATGATAAAATGTAGGGCTAATTCCAGTTGTTTGGTACAGGCAGATACAGTAAATTTGCATTTACGATAAATCACACAAATCAATAAAATGGTCCACACAACTCTTTTCCAAGTCTTTTGAAACTGTATCTGTTGTTGTTTGTGACCCGTGCTGGCAAACCAAGTCGAAATGCGCACAGGCTAATTACGAGCTACAGGCAAAAGTAGAGGGAAATGTACATTTTGGTTGATTTTGAGGGTTTCACAATAATGAGTTCATTAAGCCTTCGTCTAATAATCCTAATGCTCCAAATAGCAATTCAACACCTAAAAAAAGATTTATTTGTACGCTTTCTGAGAGGAGTAACTTTCTCTTGTCTATTAAAATTTCAGTTTTTCTCTGCTCACTTCTCGACGACTGGAGCTTCCATCAGCACAGGTTTGGTGTCGTTTTAAAGCATTCCAACTTTATAATTATTCATAGCAATTTCTTGATGGCATGAGTCTGAACCAATGTAATGTGATTTTCAAACTCATGCTGATGTAAACAAAACTTACACTGACTGACAGATCCGAAGCGTATGCACGAAGACGCCTCTCAGACAGCGCGCAATCCCTATATACGCATATACACAGAATTACATTATTTCATAATATCTGTCTTGGTGAGTATTCAGGCAAACATTATCTGTTATGTCTTAAGTGAATGTTTGGTTATGTGGTAGTTTCAGTGCCGTGCTCTTGAAAGGTTATCATTTTCACCCTGATTGCAGGTCCTCTTTGTTCGGCCTTCCAAGGGATGCTAGAACTGACACCTTGTCTACACTAGACGCAAGTGGTGCGATGCGACGCTATAAGAGACAATGGAACCCATTATATTCAGTGATGCTGTCTACATTGCATACGGCGCGACATGAGAGGTAAATCTCCGACAGTAAACTGGTGCCTTGATTTAATAATGACATACTGACATGATGGACAAATGCTCTGCAACAGGCACTTCCAGTGCAGACAACCTTTAGCTGCTCCAACGTGAGCAACAAACTTGTTTTTAGTCCCACCAGAAAACTTTGAATGTTGGTGTTTGTTGGCGTTTACATGACCAGTGTAAATTATTCTTTGATAATGTCTTTGATAGTGTTTACCTTCCTGTTTTGTTTGGCTACAGGCACTTAGTAATCTGCTCATAGTTCTGGTGACAGATATTTGGCTACACTTGATCTATAAAGACAAAACTAACGGTGTTTTACAGCCAGTAGCGGTCACTATAGATCTGCAGTCTGTAGTGCAAATAATCCCAAATTATCAAATAACAGCGCATCTTAAAATTTGAGAAAAATAAAAAAATTAAGAAACATACCAATCTGAAACATCCTGTAACAGCTGTTCTTGCACAGGTTCTGCTCGATCCTCTTCACTAAAATTCTCTGCAGATCCAGGCTCAAATTGATAAGGCAGTATTTAATGCCATTGTTTATTACAGTGCACCTGGGCATTTGTAGTATATGCGCAACCTTAATGGTAGGGGGCGTGACGTTTCAGGACGCACTATGCGCTCTAGGCGGTTAGCGAATCACAACTCACTGTGCCAGCTAACCAATCTGTGGCCATTGCGTATTTCCAAAAGAAAGGCTTCATAGAACCAGGAAGCTATAGCTATTTGGTTTTGACTTGGTGTGTGCCAAATTTGGTGTTATAACCAGGGAATTTAAGGTATGGTTGCTAGGTGATTTCATTTTGAAAACTTCAGAATTTTTTTTCAGAAAACATGTTTTCCTCAAAATTGACTTTGCTGACTCCATCAACTTCAAACAGGTAGAGAAGTTGAGAAGGTAGAGAAGGTAAAACTAATAATAACAATCTTAGAAAATTTGCTCATTGCAACTCATTTTGCAGGCACGGGTCACATTTGCTCCAAATCTTCATCTTCACAAATCAAATTCAAAAAGATGAATAAGATCAGCAACATTCTAGAAAAGCTTGCTTTTAACATTGCTGATGTCAATCTTATGGCTTCAAGGTTTTGACATTTGACAGTGTGCTAAATTGAGAACCAGGGTAAGTTTTTTGTGAATAATGAATTTATTTGAATGTAATCCTCAAATAAATCTTTACTGGTGTCAGAAAGAAGTTAAATATGACACCACAGTTACATTTACATGCAGAACAAGAGTTTAACATCCAGAGCTAGAGTTGCTAGAGTGATGTTTCCTTATGAGAATGTGTTGTTTGGATAAAAAAATAAATCTTGAGTCAGCGTAAAAAGCTCCTGCAAGCGTTAGCAGGTATTCTTGCTTTGCTCTCTGGTGCCTACCGCTAATCGTCCCTCGTCAGTAAGAGAGATGATTTTTGTCCCTCGTGCTGTGATTTCACAGGTGGTAAGATGGAGAGGGAGCGGGAAATGAGAGAGCAAAACCCCAGTCCTGTCATTTTATTAACACAAGTCCATTCTCTAATGCAATCTCTGCTAATTAAGGTCACCATACAAACCATAAATATTTCTCTACACCCACACTCAAGATCTACTAGCTGTGGCAGCATTGCCATTGGCTTGGAAAACACTCTCTTTATCTTTCTCTCTTTCACCCTACTTTTATTTCAAGGCCAAAAAGGGAATATATCAGTTACATCTGTGCCACACAACGACAATGTTTCCTTAATGAACACAGACACCTTTGTGATAAAAATATCATGTAACGCCGCTACTGTTCAATGATAATGTGCCACTGTCACATACGAGTATTGATCGTGACCTGTGACCTTTATGGCTTTGAGACTAACCTGAAGGAATGTCAGTGAATGGCAGCATTGACATTTAACTTGTTTTCCACCAAAAGGGTAAATTCACACATTATTATATTTGCAGATTTTGTTTTAGATTGCTTTTAAGTAAAAGGGTCATTCTGTGAAAACTGTTCACTGCGCAGTTCTGAAAAACAATGTGAATTGACAAGGCCATGATCTTTTATTAATAATTTTCTTTTCAAATGAAACATTAAATGAGAACTTAGGATTACTTACTTATGAATATGAAATCCAAATGTGTACCCATTTACTTTTTCAATGCGCACAAGCATTTTTTCTTATTGTGCACAATTAATACAAAACAGCTATCTTTTTTGTCTTTATTATCTTTTATCAAAAAGACAAAACAATTATTTGTATGTACTGTAAAGAAATACAATTAAATTACAATTAAATTAAAATAAAAAAAAATAAAAACATTAAAAAAAAAAAATAATAAAAAAAAATAAATGAATAAATAATAAAAAAATAAAAAATAAAAAAATCCCTGCCCTAAAATTCAGAAGTCCATTTCAAAACATCAGATACTGGAAGTAAAATGGGTTGCAAACAGTGTTTCATGTTAACCCCAAGAAACAAACCACAATGTTATAAGCACCACAATCACAGTCTTCTCCTTTATTTGCCCAATGGATGGCCTACAAATATAGCTTAAGTGGACGGTTCACTCAAAAACCACTTATATACTCACCCTAATATTGTTCCAAATCTGTATGCATTTCTTTATTTTGTGGAGCACAAAATGTTTGTCCATATAATGAAATTCAATGTCCAAAACTACATTGGAGGCCATTATCTTTCATTTTCAAAAAAAAATCTTCTTTTGTGTTCCACAGAAAGAGAAGCATCCAGGTTTTCCGTCACAAAACATGATGGTTGAACTATTTCTTTAAGCTCTTTCTTTAAACTATTTCTCTTTCTCTCTCTCTCTTTCTCTCTCTCCCTCTCTCTCATTAGACTGGGATAGGAGAACATATTTTACAATACATACATAACATGCTTTACCTAGAAAGCCCAAAACATTTTTATAACATTTGCTAATGCTGGCTAGCAAAGAACAGCAGTATAACCCAAGCAGACATGAACTGCTAAAGGGAAGATAATCTTAAATTAGCAGAAGCAATAAATGCATGTAAATATGAGGAAAATAATTAACGCTTGTTTTCAGGGGGAGATATGTACAGTTCATTGAGTCACAGTGCATGAAACAACAAAGTTTACACAGTTTTTTCCCCATTGACAGTTGACGTGGGATGATGTGTTTGTGTGCCAATTCATGTGTGTGTGTGTAACAGAGAGAGACAGAAAGAGAGCAAGACAATAAAAGCGTGTCAACAAGTTCACATTAATAACCCATATCTCAGCTGTGCTGCAAATAATTTAATAACCTTTTAAATGGTTAGTTATTTTATAGTGCAATGCACTACAGGCATACAGAACAAAAGACACTCGAACCAGATGGTAGTGCAGTCATCTCTAGTCTACAAAGTGAATATGAGAAAGTACTATTTAAAATGTATCGAAATCATTAACATTAACCATTAAGTGAATGTTAGAATGACTCCCAAAAGAGATCAGGCCTTCATCACACTTGCATTTACAAGCTCGTATTTCTTAGAGGATGAAATCGTTGTAACGTTTCCTGAGATTATTTCTATCCGAATAAAATATAGTCCATATTCATATTCATGGTCCATTTCTATTGCTATTGATTGCAAGAGAGAGAGAGATATAGAGAGATTTTTTTTTTTTACAGAAGTACAGACATTTCATCAGGGTAGAGCTGTGACGCGTGACCTCTATTTCATCAGGCTTCTTGACCCCGGCAAGAAACAGTGACTATTGATCGGCCGGAGAAACGGACATGAGCTGCTTGGCTGTTCTTTATTCTGAGATCATACCAGTGAGGGAACATTTTATTTGATGAAGTCAGGGAACGGCACTCCCTTCAGGTCGACTCTGTGTATGTGTGTTCCTATAGCTATTCTTTGGGGACAAATTTCCAGTAAATGTCCGCGGAATGTAGTTAAATCTGTCAAAACTCATTTTGAGGACGTCCTCAAAGGGAAAAGAGGGGGACAAGTAATATATATTTATATATACACACTACCATTTAAAAGTTTGTGGTCTGCAAGATATATTTTTTGAAATAATACTTTTATTAAATTGATCAGAAGGGATGGCAAAACACACACACACACACACACACACACACACACACACACACACACACACACACACACACACACACACACACACACACACACACACACACACACACACACACACATTTCTATTAGTCAACGAATCCTGAAAAAAACATTTTAGACATTTCTTTTATATCTCACAATTGCGAGTTTTATGTCTTTCAGAACTGTGCCTTGTAAAGTAAGAGTTGCAAGATATAAAGTCAGAATTGTGAGATAAAGTCAGAATTGTGAGATATATAAAGTAATTATTACAAGATATAAAGTCAGAATAGTGAGTTATAAAGTCAGAATCAAAAGATTTTCTCAGAATTGGGAGTTATAAAGTAAGAATTGCAATATTTAGTCTGAAATGTGAGATATAAAGTCAGAATTGCGAGACATAAAATCAGAATTGAGAGATATAAAGTCAGAATTGCAATATATAAAGTCAGAATTGTGAGATATAAAGTCAGAATTGCCAGATATAAAGTCAGAATTGTGAGATATCAAGTCAGAATTGTGAGATATAAAGTCAGAATCGCGAGATATAAAGTCAGAATTGTGAGATATAAAGTCAGAATTGCGAGACATAAAATCAGAATTGAGAGATATAAAGTCAGAATTGCAATATATAAAGTCAGAATTGTGAGATATAAAGTCAGAATTGCCAGATATAAAGTCAGAATTGTGAGATATCAAGTCAGAATTGTGAGATATAAAGTCAGAATTGTGAGATAAAGTCAGAATTTAATGATATAAATGTCAGAATTGTGAGATATAAAGTCAGAAATGTGAGATATAAAGTCAAGATCGTGAGATATAAAGTCAGAATTGTGAGATATAAAGTCAGAATTGTGAGATATAAAGTCAGAATTGCGAGATATAAAGTCAGAATTGCGAGATATAAAGTCAGAATTGAGAGATATAAAGTCAGAATTGTGAGATATAAAGTCAGAATTGTGAGATATAAAGTTAGAATTGTGAGATATAAAGTCAGAATTGCGAGACAAAGTCAGAATTGTGAGATATAAAGTCAGAATTGAGAGATATAAAGTCAGAATTGTGAGATATAAAGTCAGAATTGAGAGATATAAAGTCAGAATTGTGAGATATGAAGTCAGAATCGTGAGATATAAAGTCAGAATTGTGAGATATAAAGTCAGAATTGTGAGATATAAAGTCAGAATTGCGAGACAAAGTCAGAATTGTGAGATATAAAGTCAGAATTGTGAGATATAAAGTCAGAATTGTGAGATATAAAGTCAGAATTGTGAGATATGAAGTCAGAATCGTGAGATATAAAGTCAGAATTGTGAGATATAAAGTCAGAATTGTGAGATATAAAGTCAGAATTGAGAGATATAAAGTCAGAATTGTGAGATATAAAGTCAGAATTGTGAGATATAAAGTCAGAATCGTGAGATATAAAGTCAGGATTGTGAGATATAAAGTCAGGATCGTGAGATATAAAGTCAGGATTGTGAGATATAAAGTCAGAATTGTGAGATATAAAGTCAGAATTGTGAGATATAAAGTCAGAATTGTGAGATATAAAGTCAGAATTGTGAGATATAAAGTCAGAATTGTGAGATATAAAGTCAGAATTGTGAGATATAAAGTCAGGATCGTGAGATATAAAGTCAGGATTGTGAGATATAAAGTCAGAATTGTGAGATATAAAGTCAGAATTGTGAGATATAAAGTCAGAATTGTGAGATATAAAGTCAGAATTGTGAGATATAAAGTCAGAATTGTGAGATATAAAGTCAGAATTGTGAGATATAAAGTCAGAATTACGTAATATAAAGTCAGAAAAAAACAAGAAAGATTATATCTCAATTCTGACTTTATACCTCGCAATTGCGAGATAAAACGTTGCAATTATCTTTTTAAATTCTGAGGTGGAAAAAAAGCAAAAGATTTTCAAAAACAAACTTCTTATCGACCCAAAGCTTTATTAAGGAATAACTTTAAAACAGTTCCCTAATTAAATTACTTAGATGTAGGCGATGTGAACAAAATATTTACTAGCAAAATGCAGTAATCCCATCAGAAATTAATTTTGTCAATAAACCAAAATGTTTTTATTATCATTATTATATGTCTCATAACTGCCACAGAATGTCTGAGAACTACATTTGGCAACCTTTAATATTAGTTTTCCAATTGGTCATATAAATCATGGCCCACAATACACACAAACTCTTTTAGAAAATATGTGAATGTAATTGAATGCAATAATATTCATATTTTGAAGTCTAATTCAAGCACATTAATAGTTCATATATTTTGGAATTTGATCTCTCTAGAAGTGCTGGATATCGCTAAGTCAAAAGCAGATTCCTCATTAAGCTCTCTTTTTGGAAAGCAAGCATCTAGATGCCACTCGCAGGCTTTGATGGCAAGTTTTTTGGAGCTCTCATTTAAGTTTGTAGAATAAAATGTAGCGGTTGGACTGCATAGATAAGCTATGAAATTGTGTACTGTATATCCTATTTTTATTTAGCTAGAAATACATGTGTACCCACACTAGTTAGTATGTGAAGTGGGAGAAGACATCAGGATGTATCAATTTTACTCATAACATCTTTTTAAAAAGTTCTGTTCAGTATATGTTGCATGCCCCTTTGCATTTTTGACATATTAACCTCCAACACCACCCTTCAGATAAACGTCTCGTTCCTATTCAACCATGTTACCTCAGTCACCATATTGCTTTTCGATAATAGGAATGAACCGCATCTTAGAAGTCGAGTCACGAGAGATATTAAAGAGGGGGGAAATGTTAAAGCCATTCCCTGGTGTCATTCCCACTCTGTGATCCGAATCCATGTTATCAAACACAAATTTGTCATTACAGAATTGAACTCCACTGCACCATATTCCAGCATTAAATTGCCTTGGCTTGGCAGATGACTTCCTAAAGGCCACCTCGTGCTCTGACTGATAGTGGCCTGCGGTGCCCCAGATAAGAATCATCCGCTTGGGCTGAATGAGATGAGGGAGTGTTATATGTTACTCACCTCCACCAGCTTGTTGGCGTGTTCGCGGAAGACCTGCGCGTACTCCTTAACCTCCTTCTCGTTACCACTCTTGGCCGCCTCTATCAGCACCAGCAGAGGCACGTTGGTCTCCAGAAAAGAGTCAGATATGTGGTCCATAACAGCCTTCCTTAGCTAGAGAAAAGAGACAGAGAGAGAGAGAGACGTGGGATCAGCTGCTGTCCGACATAAACTGTCCGGTACTTAAACTTGCATTTGGAGCTCCTACTTTAGGACATTTACAATCGGTAAACTCCAGCAATTTCTAATGGAGAGCTTAAGTGCATTCTTGTGTTAAAAACAGCTAGATGGAGCGCAGCAGAATTGAACAGAAGGCACGTTTATAGGGGCATTAGCGCCACGATATGTAAACACGTGATCCTTAGGATGCTTCTAGAGGGTCTGTAATACCTGGAAAAAGCTACCAATGACATCCATCTTAAATGCAAAAAAAAAGCCATTTTACTCATAGGTAAAGTGTCTGATGGCACATTTCCAAACCTTTCACTAGCATTTTTCCGGAGCGGTAATGTCACAGAGGCCATAAAATAAAGAACCTAACACATCTACTCTATTATAATGAAATGTTAGCTATGTTGCTACAAATGTTTTGGCCTTTCATGACAGAATATCTGCAAATTCTAGAATACCTAAAAAGAAAAGTTAATACTTTATTTTAGGGTTCAGTTATTTACTATTAACTAGTTGGTTGTTAGCATGCATATTACTAGGATATTGACTCTTTGTTAGTACTTATAAAGCACACATTAATGCCTTATTCTTCATGACCTTATTCTACATCCCTTAATAATCCTACCCAATACCTAAACTTAAATGCTACAACAACTACCTTACTAACTATTAATACGCAGTAAATTAGGAGTTTATTGAGGCAAAAGTCATAGTTAATAGTGAATATGTGTCCCCCATACTAAAGTGTTACCAAAGAAAACAACAGATAAAGGAATAGTAAGCAACTTAAAGGTAAAGTGCCTTGCTTAGGGGCACAATGCTGAAATCACATGGATTGCTAATTGCATTGATCAAGCTAGCAACCGTTTGGTCACTAAGTATAAGCCAGTATCACATCAACCCAAAACACATAGGCACTAATTTTTCCTCAAGGTAAGAGAAAAGATGTATAATTATAATAAACAACATGTTCTTATTCATGTAAAGGCCAAGTATGAGGGAGTGGTAACTCATACTCTGCATGTAGCCCATCCATGTTAGTGCACACCAATTAGGAGTAGTGAACACACACGTGCACACATATGCACACAGAGAAGTGGGCAACTATTGTTTGCTGTGGAGCGATTGGGTTAGGTGCCCTGCTCAAGAGCACCTTAGTCGTGTCCCCCCGGTTTTGGGAATCAAACCCGCAACCTTCAGGTTACAAACTATAGCTATAAAATCCGTTTTATTTAAAGTTGGCATGAAATAGAAGTCACCGTAATCTTTTGTGATGTATATATGAGTGAAATTACTTCTCAAACAAGCAAAAAAATGTTTGGGTGGGACTTGATTTTTGTCCATTAGGAATGAATTGGATGGTTGTGTTTGCTATTGCTGTGATCTCATGCGAGTGACAGGTTGTCCTGCCCTCATGCCATGTAAACGCATCAGAGAAGAGAAGAGATGTCACTGCAAGAGGGAGGGGAAGTGATTTTGATTAAAGTTTTTGGGTGCATTCATTTTTTAAAAATGTACACAGATAAATAATTTATAATAAATGAAATATTCCATTAAAAAAAGGAATTGCTTCATTGTGACTTTTATAGATGATTTTAGTTTAGCAGAAACACTCATCAGCATCATTCACAGTTACATGCAGTCCAACAAAAACTAAACAAAAAAACATTGTGGGCTATTCTAATGGGGTAGATTCCCACGGCACATGTCCTCTAATGGATGATGGGAAACACTACTAACAAGCAATAATTATCATTCAGTGAGGCACGCACATATCTTAAACAATTAAAAACCCTGTGCTAGGCCATGGTGGGCAGACGGTAATGATGAGTTATGGCTAAAGGCGACGCATTATCCATCACTGGCAAGAAAGTTGGCCAGTCAGAACTTGAGCTGCTCTTAAAGGGGACATGTCTTAAAAACTGGATTTTTCTTACTCTTTCTCAATCCTAAATATGCAACAAAAAAACAACAACAACAACAACAACAACAACAACAACAACAACAACAACAACAAAAACGTATAGTTATTAACGTTTACAAATCAGCACCTTTTCAGTAATCAGCTCGGCCAGTGAAACAAGCGACGATTCACTGCAAACAGAACCTTAAAGGCATGTGTCAAGTGCTTTCTTTTAATTCATTTTTAGCTGTATATTTTATGCAAGAACAGCTCATAATTACACTTTAGTAAATATTTATATATTATATATTTGTTTATTAACAAAAAATACTGTATTGTTCCAAATATAAGACAATGCTTTTTTTTTCTTGAAAAAAAAAAAAAAAAATGAAAAATGGGGTTGTCTTATATTCTGCGTCTAAACTTTTACATGTCAGTAATACACCCACAACAACAGTGAGAGCCAAATGCTCACAAATACGAGCCATCAAACAACTCACATTAAGCAGCCAAGAAATACGGTGTGTCAGACTGTAATGTTAGAAGATGGCGAGTCCAAAAAGAATGCTAACAGTCAAAGAAATGCTTGCAGCGGTCCTAAAAGTGGGCACATGGAAGAAACTGACAGGCAAGTGTTTAGCCTATGTATAGCCAAAAAACAAATGAGGGGCTGCATATAACCAGAGCTTAAGGCACTGGATATTGCCAAAAAGCAGAACTTACCCGTCAGCAGGGCGCCTCATTTCTTATTTCGGCTATGTAACAGTACTGACACACTTGCCTATCAATATCCAATGATGCAGCGTAATAGATTAGAAATTGCCCTCCAACTTGAAGAAACTGATGTCTTTTCAGCCTGTGATTGGTCTAAGGAAATAATATTCATATCCCCAGGATCAGATACTGTACACCATACATGGGCAATATACGGCCCGGGGGCCGGATCCGGCCCGCATAGTGCTTCAATCCGGCCCCCGCGATGTGCTCTGTGCTGGCAATTTGGATGGAAGTTGAATTTTTGTACTCAGGATTACAAATGAAATGTTTAAGCTGTTGATCGCTATCGCATATATGGGATTTTTACTTCTGTGCCCCTGAGAGTACGGTCCCGCATGGTATTTAGAATGTTCAGTGATGTCGCATGCCGGATTCAAACTGTGCTTTTGCTCGTTGGTTGGCACTGAGCCAGAGACGGACAAGCTCAGCCTCAGCGCTGTTATATATCACAACTATGCAGTTTTTTTTCACACTCATAATGTTAATTTTAGGTTTCAGACATTTCAATACACATAAGCACGAGTAAAACAATACATTGGGAGTAAAATACACACTGATGGCTGTGGAAGCAGCAATAAGAATCTATTCAAATATATTTTTTCCGAAAGTAATATTATATCAAACAAACATAGTGGAATTTTACTCTATTCTTGTCACAGTTTGTTGGCCACTTTCTTGCATGTATTTCAGGAGAAACTGATGACCCGAATTCTCTGGGAATAAAAGCGATGCATCTGTAATACAGTGTTATTGTCGGTGCGGTGTCACGTGACAAATATGACACATAGCCATGGAAACATTAAGGGGGAACAATCTTAACTAGGAATTGCCTTGAAAAAACTCACTGGGGAGTCAGTTAGAATAATAAAATTAAGCGTGAAAGGGTCAATATATGCATAATAAAGGACACTGGCTTATCTTTTTATTAAGATAGTTATCAGTGTGTATTGATCATTGATGGTATAAAGTTAAGCCTCCTTAACAATTTCACGGGGGATGATGATACAGCTAAATCAAATTTAAATTTTGTGAGAAGCATAGAACCATTCCATGTTGTTCTTTAAACCTTAAGCAAGCATACGTGATGAAGTTGACCTGCAGTTAAATTGTGTTCCATTTCATAAAAGTTTTAAACAACATTTGTTAAAAAAAAGAAAAGAAATTACAATAAAGGAATAATAACAAGTGAAATAAGCTGACTATGTTTTTTTCATTTAGTGATAAAGGTATCCCCAATTAAATTAGATAATTCCAAGCCAGATTGCCTGTATGTCTGTATGTTAATGTGATCTGCATACATACATTTGCAGTTTTGTTAATAGTTTTTGATCTTGAATAGCAACAGCTGGTTTGAATGAGAGTTGAAAAATATGCAGGGGGTAGTGTAGTAAATCCAGTTATTGTAACCTTAAAGTAGTCTATGTCAGACAGACCTAGCAAAAAATATTTATCAGGCCTTGAATTAGGCTGGCAAAAGTCAAAGTAACTGTAGCCTTATACATATCTGCATTTAATAATTTTGTACGATTTAATCATGTAGCTATGTTTAACTGCAATTGTCCTGTGTGGCCCTCCGTTTACTTTGCCAAAGTAACTGTGGCCCTCAGACTAAAACTGTTGCCCACCCCTGCTGTACACTGTAAAAAATAAATAAAAAAAATAAAAATAAAAAATAAAAAATCAGGTCTCCAATTGAACATTTTCAAGTGACTGATCACATTTACATTTTTTAGTTTAATTTCTGTGAATTAAATTGCATCAATTCACAGAATTTTAATTCGGCCAAGTGAAAAAAATTATAAATTCACAGATGTTCAATTTGGCCAAGTGAAAAAAATTATAAATTCACAGAATTTCAATCTGAAAAATTTAGATGTGATCACTCACTAGAAAATTTTCAGTTGGAGCCATTTAAAAAAAAAATAATAATAATAATTATATATATATTATATTATATATATATATATATATATATATATATATATATATATATATATATATATATATATATATATATATATATATATATATATATATATATATATATATATATATATATATATATATATATAAATAAATGCCAGCATCTGTCACAGTACATAAGAAAGGTGAGAAATCAATCATATTGAAATCTGAAAGAGATAATGAGAACTTTAGGTTATTTTTATGGTAGCTATGCTATAAAATGTTTATATGTGATTGTTGGTACATTTTACCAGTTTTTACCATGCTTTAAAAACAAACAAAAATACGTCTGAATATGAAACATATGCTATATGAAAATTATTTTCAAAGACAAGAGTTCTTAAAAAGTCTTTTTCAAAAAGGGGGGTCTTATATTCTGAAATATATGGTAAACAACACATAAACGTTAAAGTATTATACAACAATTTAAGAAATGTCTCCTTATAGAACATTTTTGACATAAAGGGCGCTTTGTCACTGAACCATTTTTTCCTAAGATTTATTTTTCTGTTTTACTAAACTGGTGATGTGATGTATTTATAAATCGTGTGTACACACATTTTACATTAGTGTGTGTGTGTGTGCGCTAACATTTATTAGGCAGCATTTACAAGGCGTAGAAAAAATGCTCATCTGCGCACAATTTCAAGATAATTTGTGATTTAGAATTTATATCTGGAACAGAGGCGTATGCATGGTTTTCGTGCGTATGTTCGTTCTTTGAGTTGCAGGCACGCACATTTGAGAAATGAATGCAAAATCAAATAAAGGACAGTTTCTATGCACATGAGGCCTGTGATCTTCTGAAAAAGTGATACTCGTTTAATTTCTAAAACTCTTTTGATTGGTAAAAAAGAATGCACATTTGAAGGTACAATAGGGAAGATTTTTTAAAAAACATGCCAGATGGAAAATGTCACAAAATAATTTGTAAGAGAAACTATTTTTTGTTTCAAGGACCTTGTGTAATTCAATAACTGCCACAAAAAAGTAAAATATGACCCCTCTCGCTTGCATGTAAGGAAGTTTAAGGCCACGCTGAGATGTTGGATAGGCCATGGAACCAGAGCCAAGCATGAGGACGTCATCTTTTCAATCAATGTGCAGCACTCAGTGGAGGAGTTCTTGGCCACCTGAGCATGAAATTCAGAAAACAGAGCACACTTCGTAGGTAATGATCCTTCTCCCTGTGTGCCGATGATTTAATTGAAATGTTTTAATGAACCTTGGCGCTCTGTCTCTAATAACCTCTGGTAAAGGATGTGTGCTTGTCTTCGTAATGGTTTGGGTGCAACCCCAGGGAAAATTAAATTGAAAAAGTGACCAAAATTTATACATTTTCTGGTTATACTGAATAAAGATATGCCCTAAAAAACTAGAGATGTGCGTTAAAAAAGGACTACATTACAAAAGAAGAACACTACCATACTGGTATTTGAATATATTAATAATCTTAAACTGGGACTCAGTTTGACGGCATTTCAGTTCCACCACCCCTTCTTATAATTAATTTTTCAGTTCCCACGGAGCTTGAGAGCAAGTCATCCGTCTCTGCTTTTTTTATTCAGATTATTTAAGCTGTAATTATTTTCCTTTGACATCGACCATGGCATTTTAGGGTCAGTTCCCTTTGCATCTTATCATCATTATGCCAGTAAGATTAATTTCTGTTTACTGGGGGAAATCTCATTTTCAGGTTGCAGACCTTTAAACCTTTATTTAATACACTGCATGTTACAAATATTCCAACATGTTAAATCAAACACACTCATAAAAGCGTGTTAAATGTTCCAAAACCGCAAAAAGCATTGGCCGTACAACAAGTAGGCCTAGTCCACAGAGAATCCCCTCATGTCTAATGTCTTTTTCAAAGACAGAATTGAAGTTATAGTCATGTAATCTCAGGACTAAATTGGAAAAAAAAAGCTTGACGAATGGAGTGCGGCGCCGACTCCTCGCAGACTACAAAAACAGCAAGCCAAAAATTGGAAACACTGAGGAGAGGAAGGCTTTGCTTTAAATTGCTCAGAGGGACTGAAAAAATGGAAATCTTGTGATCCTACCTGTCATCTTCCCCTTTCTGTCTTTCTGCCTCTCTTCCCAATTTCTCTCTATTCCTTTGTTCTCTTCATCCAAATGGCATTGAAGCACCGGTAAAAATCAGCATAGCAAACTCAATCAAGTCAAATTCCGAAGGAAACAAAGACGAAATAAGTAAGAAAGCATGCACTTAGCCAAGCCAGAGGATATATCTTTCATTGTCGTAAATGGGGGAGATCTTAAGGGATGAGATTAGCTTGTGTTTGCTAATTTCACTTATAAACAGAAAAGTGTATTTATAAGGATTAAGCACCTGCTAGAACATGAAAACAGATGCCACATCGATAGAAAGTCAAACTGCCAATGGAATTAGGTTATATTTTGTAATTTACTCAGTGTAAGGCTCAGAACAAAGCCGACAGATGTTTTTCTTCTTAATCCGAGAAAACAAGAGCAGTTCATTATGCTGTTGAATTATTCCCGCATTCTCCACCAATTTCTGAAAACCTTTGTTGGTATTATTCCTGTTTTACAACTCAGAGACCAAGATATTTCAATATTTACAATCACACACAAAAAAAACAAAAAAAAAAACAGAACATGACAAAATAGAATTATCAAAAACGAACAATGAGAGCCTTATAATTTGCCGTTCAGTCTTAAAATTAGAATTTTCTGCAAATAGCGACAATAACTTTGGTTCAAGTGCTCAACGTCTCTTACTAAAATGTCAAGGGCAATCACAGGATAAACATGCTTCTGTACCTGGTTAGCAGAAAAGGCAGCCAATACAAATAAGAATGAAGTGACAGAACTTATAGAGTATTAACAATGACATATTGAAAGGGAAAGGGGATGGAGAGAAAGAAACAGAGGAAGCGGAGATGTGCTGTTTGATCTTCCGGTCATGTCTGTAAATGAATCTGATAGCAAAGCCCTCTCCCCCTTTAGAGGTCTTAGGGCAGAGTGGAGAAAGCCAGAGAAATTATTTTCTTGCTCTGGATAGATGGCATTTAGGTTAAAGCTTCAGAATTGATTTAAATGTCTCTGCCCCTGGCCAAACTGAAAGGTACGCCCATTGTGCTATCTCAAGTCCCTTAAAAAGATATGGAGAAATTAAGAACCTATAATTTGTTACTCGTTCCATCCATCTATCCATCCATCCATCCATCCTACTAGTATAAGTATACTACAAATACATTTATACACACATAAACACACACATATAATAGTCTGCTTAATTGGAACAATAATTTTGCACTTCATACACTTTGTGTAGTTACCCAAAAAAACCTACTTATGTATATTTGATTGTGCCAAAATGGAACTATTGCAAGTATACTTTAGTTACATTTTAAATATCTTACATTTAAAGATGATATTATACAGTGATCATACCACCCTTACTGGTAGTGATATTAAAACATTGTAAGTTTAATATTAAGAAATGTGCATTGTGCAATAAAGTCGGCAAATCAATTTTAATATTTATCCTAGTTAATTGACATTACCATTGCACACCTGTTGGTGATAGATATGTGCGTAGATCGAAGATATCAAAAACGTTTATTAGCAACGTTTCGGCCTCAAGACCTCCATATATATATACATACATGTATATATATATATATATATATATATATATATATATATATATATATATATATATATATATATATATATACATATATATATATACATATATATATATATATATATATATATATATATATATATATAATATATATATATATATATATATATATATATATATATATATATATATATATATATATATATATATATATATATATATTAGGGGTGTAACGGTTCACAAAATTCACGGTTCGGTTCGATACGATACACTGGTGTCACGGTTCGGTTCGGTACGGTTCGGTATGTTTTAGATACAGCAAAAAGAAAAAATTGGCAGATAAATTACCTTTTTTTTTTTTTTACATTGAACAATGATGGAGCTATACTTTACCCATCTTCTGTGTAATTACAGGAATAAGACATTAGCTCTTTACATTAGCGTGTGCGGTGCGCGTTGCAGGAGCCCCACACCCTGTAGTGCTTCCACATATGCTGCGTTTGCAGTCCGCAACTGATCCGCTGTTGCATATCACAAACACAGCATTTATTCATTATTTTTTATTTAAAATCCAAAAGTTTTTACTGAACATGCCTATATTATATTAGGTGGCCTTAACTACTATGTACTTACATCAAAAAGTAAGTACAATGTACTTATAGTGTTCATATTATATTGCAAAGCACTTTTGCTGATATTGAGGTGGGATACGGGTAGAGTTAGGGACAGGTGTGGTGGTATGGGTCAGTTTAAGGGTAGGGTTAGGTGTAAGGGAAGTAACAACTGTGCAATTACAAATGTAACTACAGAAATGTATTACAGATGTAATTAAATGCAGATAATTTTGAAAATGTAAGTACAATGTAAAAACATGTATGTACACAATAAATGCATTGTACCAAATGTTTAATTACAATGTTAGTACATAGTAGCTAAGGCCACCTAATATAAAGTGGGTCCATATATATATATATATATATATATATATATATATATATATATATATATATATATATATATATATATATATATATATATATATATATATATATATATATATATATATACACATTTATTTAGTTCATTGAAATTGTACACGTAATGCAAGCTATATTTTAAGAATAGTAACTCTAATGGGAGTACTGAGGATTTAATAGCAGTTCCTTACATAACACAATCCACATAACATTGCTCGCATAACAAAGAGGTCTCGTCTCTGATGGAGAACCACGGAACGCTGGAGTCAATACAAGCATCTATGAGTGGATGTGATGGACGCTGTAGCAGTGTGACAATTGCCAATTTCTTGAAATAGAAATAAAAAGACAGACAGTGGGAAGGTGTTTCTAGACTGTTAATGAGAGCCGATGTGAGGAGGTGTGTGCACAGGGGTTTATCAGCTGCTGCTGTTATCATACTCCACTATGACAGACTGAGGGACCAGTGTAACCTGATCCCTAATCGGTGAAGGCCCACTGAGGACTTTATCGCCAAGTAGGAGCGCTGTACTTTCGCCTTGAGTCCCACTGCCTGCATTAATGTATTGCCCACTGACTTCAGTCTTGACTGCGCTGCAATGCAGGGCTTTTTTTTTTTTTTATAAGCAAAAAACGGGGAGTGGCGCCTCTCTTGGGCTCTCGCTTTCTGTGTCTGTCTCTGTGACATTGACTACATGCACAGATTTGCGCCAGTATGAATCAATTCAATCTAACTGTAGGTTCAATGTTATGAAAATATAATAATTTTCATTTTTTGAAGGGATGACTATTTATTTACAAAATATTTCCCTTGTGTGAACATTAGCCTGGGGGGAGGGGGGGGGGTTACTGCAGGGGGTCTGACAATAATTGTGATAATACAAAATATATACAATATTAGTAACAAGTTAACCTCAACTTAAGCAAATATTCAGCTAAATGGTTCATTGTCCTTTTCACATTAAAATGCAATGTGGAAGTATATGGCCCTGCACATTATTTTAATGGATTTGCACTCTATGCATCATAACACAGTATGTAAATAGATCCACATGGCATTATGTGCATATTATAATGCAACACTGAATATTACAGATTATGAAAGATGTCCGTTATCCATCACCTTGGTCTGGAAAAAGAATTGCTCTACAATGTACCATTTATAATAATAATAATAATAATAATAATAATAATAATAATAATAATAATAATAATAATAATAATAATAATAATAATAATAATAATAATAATAATAATAATAATAATAATAATAATTATAATAATAATAATAATAATAATAATAATAATAATAATAATAATAATAATATTCAGTTTTAAAATCAATTACATTTTTAATTATTAAAAAAAAAAAAAAAAAAAAAAAACATTGAAAACACTTTATATTGCAATTTAGGCCAAATACATGGGGGGGGGGGGGGTAAAGGCCATTTGAAGCCAATTAATGGGTTTGTGTAAGAAAAATATCTTTTTTTTAAAAGAAAGTGTACCTTTCGCAGTTGAAAATGCTTACATTTGTCTGAAGTCTTATGTCATGTCAGCTATGCTTTTTTCATAAGGCCGAAACAGAATTTTCAGTAGCTATTTTACTTTAATACGTTTTAAATATGGATATTTCTATAACTTACTACAAAGGTTTTAAAAGAAATACAGTCATGTTATTCTCAAATTGAATATAGCACAGAATAAATATATAAATATTTAAAAAACTGAGCTTATTGCAAACACGTGTCAGTGTTAAGATGCTTATGTGGATGCCTGGGAATTGTATAGGATGTCACATAAAATGTCAAAGCTTGCATACCACAGTACATGCTGTGCACAAGCAATCCCCTTTGCATTTCAAGATGACTGTCATATACTGTACTGTAGTAGCCTGACGTTTCAGAGCGCTGAGGGAACCTAAACTCTTCAGACTGCAGACATCACTCAGGGCAATTGTTTAAAGTTCAAACTATTTCTGCTCAAGAATTTCATAAATGTGGGAAATGTACAACTGATTCTGAAATGTTAAAAAACTGAGCTCTACTTTGAAAATCAGTTTTAGTTTGAGAGCAGGCAAGATTTATGAGCTTCTCTCTGTGTGTCTGTCTCTGGGAGAATTTCTTAGATGTAGATTAAGAGAAGCTGTCAGCTGAACAGTTCTAAAGAGAAGTCAAAGCGGCTGCAGTAACAAGACACCGTCAGGATAGCAGTCAGTGCCAACACTCTCACAAGGTCATACATACAAGCCAAATGCTAAAAGAAACAATTACACTCATCCACACAGAGTAAATAATAAGAGAAATCCGAAAGCTTTGTGTGACTACATTGCAAGAACTTCAGGAATATTGTTTCTGTTTGCACTTTGAAACTGAGAGAGAGAGAGAGAGAGAGAGAGAGAGAGAGAGAGAGAGAGAGAGAGAGAGAGAGAGAGAGAGAGAGAGAGAGAGAGAGAGAGAGAGAGAGAGAGAGAGAGAGAGAGAGAGAGAGAGAGAGAGAGAGAGAGCTTGCTTAAGCATATGTTCAGAGAAGTGTTGTGCACTGGAGGAGCATCCTGGAGTAAGCTATCCGTCAACAGAGAGCTGGGAGGGAGGACTTGACAGACACATTTATTAGGAATGTGATGACAGATGACACATAGCTCAAAGTGGTGTATGGGGATGTGTGTGCGGACTGCTAATTGAATAGGAATAGATAATTAAGAGTATAAGTTCAATGCGGTACATTCTCACACCACAGTATTATTATTTATCTAGTTTCTAAACAGCTGAAATTCTATATACCTCAATTTTTAATTTTTGTGTTATCATTTCATTCTCTTTCTTTGTCTTTCTGTAGTTCTCAGTGGCAGAGCATTATGGGAGCTCAAGCACTCTGTGGCATCTGAGAGGTGCGCCTCTGGGGGAGAGGTCTGACAAATGCCTGGTTTAGTTTCGTGACTGGCCCTATGACTGCAGAATTACTCCGCTAGGAGGTCCACTAGCTCAGAGAAACACCCTCTGATGTGACATGACTTCTTATCATATACAATGATGGCAAAGGAAAAATAAAGTAGTCATATAGCACTTAATATGTGGAGATATTGCGAGATATAAAGTCATAATTGAGAGGTATAAAGTCAAAATTTTGAGATATAGTCGAATTTGTGAGATATAAAGTCAGAATTGATAGATACAAATTCAGAATTGTGAGATATAGTAAGAATGGCGAGATATAAAGTCATGAATTGGGAGATATGAAGTCAGAATTGCGAGTTATAAATTCAGAATTAGAAGATATAATGTCAGAATTATAAAGTCAAAATTCTGACTTTATAACTCGCAATTCTGAATTGTTATTCTGTGGTGGAAACAAGCTTCCAAATATAACTTTGTGCTTAGTTTAGTCTGATTTCCATGGACTTTTAGTTCGTCTTTCTTCAGTTAGCTGTTTCCTTTGTTCTAGTTTTCCCATTGTGGACATCAATTAACGATCATGCCTGTCTGAATATAGTTCATCACCATGTTCCTTAAGCTCCTAATTTCCTTTCCGTAATGAGCCTGATATTTTTTTTGCTATGCACACTTTCATTTGTGTTTGACCAGATTTAGATTTCTTGTATTTACTTTGGTTAATTAAATAACTATTTTACTTTGTTAAGTAACACCATTCTTCTTCATCTGACTATACATGACACAGAAAAAACAACAACTAAAAAAAAAAAAAAAGAGTTGGTTTTTAGACATTTGGGGACAATTTAACATTTATAAAGACTCATCTCCATTCATCTCCCCTCCCAACTCTAAAACTCATTTAATTCCTGCATAAGTGCAAGTTTGGTGCTTTAAACTCTTCAGGGACTGAGCCATAAGTTGTCATCTTTGTACCCTTGAGCAAGGATCCTAACACTAGTTTGCTCGAGGGAGACTTTCCCTATAATAAGTTTGCTCTAGTTCACTTTGGATAAAAGTATCTGCTAAATGGGTACCTAGTACCATAGTTGAATCATAGTACTTTTTTTTGTCAAGAAACAGATGCTTTTATCCAAAGTGCTTGAAGTACACTCATTACCGAGGCAGTAATGTGTCTTAACAACCTGAGTGTCTTGCTCAAGGGTGCACTGGTGATAGTTCATGGATCGCCTGTTGCAGTGTTTAACCCTCTGAACCTGACGAACGCGTCTGCATGTTTTTCTGGATTTTTCCTCGTGACAGTGTAAAACAACTTCAAATACTCTGTCATTTTTGGCCTCTCTGACATGAGCGATACGTCTTTACAAAGCTTAAAGTGTCTACTTTTTATTTATGTATACTCAAAATAATAACTAAATGTTATGCTTTTCGCTAACTAAAGAAATGGAACAGGATATACATTCTCACGTCTGTCTCCCTGTGAAGTCCAGTCTGTAATGGATGTGAAAATGAACTCAGAGAAAACTTGCCTAACAGACACAGCAGATATCTCTTTATCAAGCCTGGAATGTCTACTTTAATGAAGTCATTTATATTTTGTTATATTGTTATAATTTATAACTTTATTATATTTATCAGAAGGGATGGCAAAAAGTTAAAAATTAATTGTATCTGAAATTATATATTATATATATATACACACACGCACACGCACGCGCACGCACACACACACACAGGTCCTTCTAAAAAAAAAATGCACATTGTTATAAAGTTAATTATTTTCCATAATGTAATGATACAAATTAAACGTTCATATATTTTAGATTCATTGCACACCAACTGAAATATTTCAGGTCTTCTATTGTTTTAATACTGATGATTTTGGCATACAGCTCCTAAAAACTCTCAAAAAATCTAAAAAAATTAGCATATTTCATCCGACCAATAAAAAAAAGTGTTTTTAATACAAACAAGTCAACCTTCAAATAATTATGTATCAGTTATGCACTCAATACATGGTCGTTAATCCTTTTGCAGAAATGACTGCTTCAATGCGGCGTGGCATGGAGGCGATCAGCCTGTGGCACTGCTGAGGTGTTATGGAGGCCCAGGATGCTTCGATAGCGGCCTTAAGCTCATCCAGGGTGTTGGGTCTTGCGTCTCTCAACTTTCTCTTCACAATATCCCACAGATTCTCTATGGGTTTCAGGTCAGGAGAGTCAGCAGGCCAATTGAGCACAGTAATACCATGGTCAGTAAACCATTTACCAGTGGTTTTGGCACTGTGAGCAGGTGCCAGGTCGTGCTGAAAAACCAAATCTTCATCTCCATAAAGCTTTTCAGCAGATGGAAGCATGAAGTGCTCCAAAATCTCCTGATAGCTAGCTGCATTGACCCTGCCCTTGATAAAACACAGTGGACCAACACCAGCAGCTGACATGGCACCCCAGACCATCACTGACTGTGGGTACTTGACACTGGGCTCCAGGCATTTTGGCATTTCTTTCTCCCCAGTCTTCCTCCAGACTCT